>NW_017306796.1:884166-944573 GCF_000935625.1 Nanorana parkeri | reverse complement strand
ATGAAGGGGGCTGGCACAGATGGCGCTGGCTCTAGAGAGGCTGAGCCAGCTCTCAATCAGGGAGCAGGGTGGATTCTGACAATAACAGTCCCGGCTGCTGCACAATTTGCACTTTCAGCATATAGCGGGTCATATGCATCACTCTTCATGTATCACTTGCCCCTCTTCGGCAGGTTTTCGAACATGTTGGCTCGACAAAAGACGTGCGACCGTACAGTAGAAACGGTCGCACGTCTTAATTCACACTGCTCGATTCTCGTAAGAGAATGGAGCAGTGTATGGGCACCTTTAGATTGTAAGCCCTCACAGGCAGGGCCCTCCTTACCATCTGGTCTTGAATTGTATTGTGATTGTAATGTCTTCCTTATATTGTAAAGCGCTATATAAACCCTGTACAATAATAATAATAATAATAATAGGAAGACATTAGTAAATGTCCTTCTGTGAACCTAAAGAGAACTATGGTCAAAAAAGGTTTGGCCATAGTTATCTTTAACACTTAGGGCTTCATTTATTAAACTTCACTGGGCGGATGCTATTCGGACAGCACTAGCATCACTAGATGGCACTGACAGGTATAGGAAATTCTTATATATTCATCAGCACCATAAAGGGACACTATTGCTACACAAACAGCACCTTCCCATCTATACACTGGGTGGAAGCTTTATAAATAAATCCCAAAGTGACCTCATATACTTTGACAAGCCCAGGCTTCCTCCATTACTCAGCAGGCAGTTGATTCTCTGGTATTTCCAAGTCTGAGCCGCAAGGAGTGGGATCTGAGTGGGGGGAAACACTAGTTGACTGCCCAGACAGTCAAGTTTTGGGTAGTCAGCATGCCAATGATAACCAGAGGGAGCCAAGTCCTGTTAAAGGGTATTTGAGGGTTTGTAGTGTTAAGCTGACCATACACTGGCTGTTTTTTTTTTTGTTCAGCGTGGATGGTGGAAACCCCCCTCCGGGCTATTGTATTCTGACAGTGGTGGTTGTGCCTCTGTCAGAATATCTATATCTGTGATCGCAGCTGATTGCCACTGAACAGTCATTGTTAAGGCAATAATTTTGATTGAAAAATGTACTTTCGACAAACGAGGGAGGAGGTGGATCCAGAAGCGGCCATACACTGCTTGAATTTTGGCCATGTAATGACTGTAATTTGAGCAGTGTATGGCCAGGTTTAGTTTTAGGTATATAGTGAGGTCGAGTTGGGCTTTGATCCAGTTTAACGTGGAACAATAATTGCTGACAATTTGTTTTGTGTGTGTAAACTACCTGGGCTCATGTGCAATGTACACTCTTCGCCCATTCCTGGCATTTGAAACTCCTCATTGCCTTTGCTGCCTTCTTCTCCACATCTTGCAAATTTGCATCTTCTCATTTTGGCCTTTGGAGGCCCACTGCTGATGTGACTTCTGTGCATGTGTGCTAAATGTACATTGCCCCCAACTACATTGCAATGTACATTTAGCACACATGCGCAGAAGTCACATCAGCAGTGGGCCTCCAAAGGCCAAAATGAGAAGATGCAAATTTGCAAGATGTGGAAGAAGGCAGCAAAGGCAATGAGGAGTTCTGAGCTGGCTAGTAATAGCCAATAGGCCAGGTTTACCCTAAAAGAAACATACTGGGTGGAATTTATCAAAACACTTGTTTTAGCCTCTTAGGAACACATTTTTAGCCTCTTAGATCATTTGTTTTATGTGGAAATCTGTCTTTTAACATGTGCCCCTGTTTTCTTCAGAGCTTGCACTACTTTTTCATCTGCATGTTTTTTGCACCTTTTTTGCCCGTGTTTTCATCTGCACTTGTTCTGGGCTGTCTGAAACTGGAGCATCCCCTAAGAAAACACTCACAACTTAAGAAGTCCCCATGACCACTTCTTCAAGATGCGACAGTTAAGCTTTTTGCCTGAAGTTAGAAGTCTTCTTTCTTGGAGTCTATTTAATCTCACTTATCAACAACATTACACTAGTTTGATAAATCTGGTGCCAATATATTCCGTGCAAGTTCAAACACTTGCAATTCTAGATAAATTCCCCCCACTGAATGTTGCCACGCATTGTTGCATTGCAATAAAACAGAACTCAATGCAAATATTAAAACAAAAAACACATTTTAATGCAGCTATGTGTATATTTAAAAAATCATTAAGGGCTCATTGTTACTAGTGGTTGTGATAATGTGAACCACACCTAAAAAACTAATTTTAGATTCATTTGCTCCCCCCCCCCCAGCCTCATATGAATTCCATCTATATCCAATGAAGGAGAGTTGTAAGTAGCAAGAAATCAAAAGGCAGGGTAGACAAGGAGGGAGGCCTCCCCCGGTGACACTTAGGAGAAATGGGCCTTACTGCTGTGGTTTTAACACATATTGGTAGGGTTGCCACCTGTTTGGGATTCACCGGACATTCCGAGTTTTGAGTCGTGTATGTGCTGTGTCTGGGTTTCAGGCCAGCTGAAACCTGGACATTGTTGGTTATATGTTTAGATGAAGCACTGAAATCTTAAGGAATGCTGAATTAAGTTGTACTTGCTTAGAAGAACATTACATGTATGCATACAGTACTGTGAAGAAAACAGAAAAAGACTTCATGTGTGTCATAGATAAGCATGTACATAGAGACTAACATTGCACTACTGTACAGTGCCATCTACAGCTCAAAGACAAATGACATCAGTATATGCTAGTGTATTTCCAAGTGACACAAGATGTCATGATGTCATGCAGACAGGGGCAACCACAGGGTCCTGGTGTTCCAACTTGAGTGCATGGAGGAGGTATGGGAGAAGGTGTCTGAAAAACAGGGTGCAGATAAGGCTTGAAAGGCACAGGGGTTCTGCTTCAGGCAGATGTATTGCTTTCTATATCTCCTGATTCTCTCCCCTGGCTGTCTCTCCTCTCTCTCACTGGCTGTCTCTCCTCCCTCTGCCCTGGCTGTCTCTCTTTGCTCTCTCCTTGCTTTCTCTACTGGCTCCCTCTCTGCTCATCTTCCTGACTCTCTTTGCTCTCTCCCTTGGCTGTCTCTCCTCGCTTTCACTCCTGGCTGTCTCTCCTCACACTCTCTATATGCACTAGAAATCATGGATACAACAGTTTAAAAGATACCAATGATGCAACCAAATTGATACATTCCCCCCAAATTCTCATTACATTTTTAAAATGTATTTTATCAGCAGGGGACCACATAGGGCACTAGGTCACTTTTGGATCCTTGACCCCAATGTGGAATAAGCACCTCTTTATTTATATTAATGCTGTATTTACAAGCAGCCCTGGCAGATAGATCCTAGCCTGCAGCTGTACAGTGCTGACTCGGGCTGGACAGTAATCATCACTGGATTGGGGAGAATTGTAAGCATGTTACCAAGTGGACTGCACTGAGATGGGCGGGGTGACTGAAAGGAAGACTTTGACAAAGTTTAAAGTGACATTAAACTGAGGAGTTAAATCTTAAAATGCATTCAAGTCCCCTAACTATTAATGAAAATTAGTAAACTAAACATGAGATTGCAGTCCATCACGGGAGTGAGCTGTGGCGGCTTTGCAACACACAGGGAACATGAAGAACAAAACTAGCCACACTCCAGAAGGAAGGACAGTGTCAGCACCAATTCAGAGATGACTGGTGGATCTACAGCCGAGTGATAAACAAATAAGATACATTTTTGTTGATAGTTTTTAAGATTTAACTCCTGAGTTTAGTATCACTTTAAGTTGGCCTCCAAGATTGCTATATGCAGGATCTGTGTATATGGGCAATGTGTTGCTACATTTAATTGTAAGTACAGTCAAAACTTGTTTTTATTGATACAGTAGGGAAGGATTAAAGGTGAACTATGGGGTTAAGGCTTTTCCCCATAGTTCTCCCGTCACCCTAGGCTCAGTATACCGCAAGCTGTAGCTCGCGGTATACTGAGATGCCGCTGCTGAAGTGGATCCCGACAATTATGCCAGTAATCCGCCCAGCTACGTGAGTGACAGCTGGCTCTGCCTATCTAGAGGCAGAGCCAGCTGTACACGCCCCCTCCTCTGCCCGTTCCGCCAGTCAGCGCTGGCGGATCGGAGCAGGGAGGGGGGAATGCAGCCCCTCCCCTGTCATGGCAGAGAGCCGTGACAGGATCGAGAGGTGAGCGAACGCCGGTATGTGCTCGCTCACCTCCTGATCTACTGAGCCGACCTGTGACAGTCTCATTGTCACAGGTCGGCAAGAAGTATGATGTGAGTGAAAAGCACTCACCTCATAGTTCTCCTTTAAAACCTCTGTCAGGTTTGTAGGTGAAGGTAGATGCAGAAGCATACATCCTTTTTTTTTTTAATTTAGGTACCCTCCCATGTAAAAGAAAGGGGGCACATGTCCAGCAACACAAATAAATGAGGATTTTAGTAAAAGCACCAACCTATAATGCATCTGGTGTTCATTTCAATGTGGCACAGTGTAATGTAAAGAACATTTGAGTGTGCTGAGCTGAATATCTTAATACAACTTTTCAGCTCTGGTTGCTAGAATTCTCGAGTTTGCCTGTTAGGAATATTCTGTTGAATTTTTGTGTACATAGTCTAACATTTCTACACAGAGATACAGGCAAAAACAGAAAAAAAAAAGAGTATAGCATGTGAAAAAGTTTACTTCTCTACATTAGAAACCATCTTAAATGTTGTCCATTTTTTTTTTACATTTCAAAATATACAAATACCATATACACACAGCAAAAAAACAAACACAAATATGTATAAAACTATCACCAACTTACATTCAAGGTAAAATCACATCATAATGAGTTATGTACTTCCTGTGCATCTGTCAGCTAAAAACAAAACATAGGAGGTGCCTGCAATTGATGAATAATTGGGTCTTACTGCTGTTGGGCAGAGACACTTAAAGCATATCTAAAGCCAAAACTTGTTTTTTTTTTAGTTTTGCATTCAGGGGGGAAGTGCTGAAATCCCTTTCAGGTTTTTTTCTGCGCTGTGTGCCTGCTAGTGAGATTCACCCTCTCTATTTCATCAGGTTATCACCAAGACAGAAAGTAATGGGAAACCTAATGTGTTACTGTTACCACCTGAGCAGAAGTAGAAAGGAAATCTTTCTTTGGAGAAATCTGTACCAATAACAACTGGTACCCATCACTCTAGAGAGGTTTCCTCTCACTTTCTGTTCCATCTCAGGGAACTGTCCCCTATAAAAATGGACAGCCAATAAAACCTGACAGGGGGTTTAACCATTTACCACTCCATCCAAAACAAAAAGTTTTGGCTTTAGATATACTTTAAGTGCTGCTTCATGCAGCTCGAACACTAGTTACAGTCAGAATGGAAGGTATACTTTAAGAATAAAAAGAGAGCTATAGGATAATTAGGGTAGTGGGTAAAGAACATGACTTTGTTATACTTATGTGCCAGGAGATATGGTACTATGAAATATTCGTAGCTAGTACTTGTGCTCTGACAGAGTAGGAATTATACAGAAAAATGTGGGGGGGGGGGGGAAAGTAAAATGTAAAATTTACACAAACCCCTGTGGAGTAATTTTCTGTATCTGCTACTCCAAATATCACAGCTCTAACACTTTGCAGCCACTGCCTGTCCACTTCCTGCACTCTGCCTTGGACAGCCAGGAGGTCCTCGTGGACTTCTATGGGGCCACCAGTTTATGGGATAGTTGAGCACAGAAATGGGTAGTGTGCAGTCATTAGCTGAACAGTAAGGAGAGCTACCAATTTGATACAACAGATCTAGTAAATTGTAATTTGCACACGTATCTCCCACAACCCCTCATGAGAACACATCCTGGAGTCTTTCTTTAACACTATTCCTGCTCAGTAAGAAAGGACAGCGGGCTCATCATAAAACATACATATCCTCATGTACACAGTGGCAGAACTACAGCAATAGCTACTTGTGAGCTTCCATTTTCTAACTCTTCGCCTCCTTGGTGTATATGGAAAGCAAACATTAATGACACTGAAAGTATCAATGGTGTCAATCTATGCATATTTGGTACGTGCATCAGTGCAATGCTGTAGGTCTGAAGGGTCAACTTTGTTGTTCATGCTGCTGTGGGCACATGGTAGGAGAAGAAGGGAATAATTGTACAGTTTTGGGATCTGCGTATTTTCCCCCAGAGTTTATTTTATTTTTTTACCTGGTCCTCCTCTAGTGAGAAATGTTCATCAATATGTATGTCTGTACCACATAACAAATTACAAAAACGTAACAGAAAAATTTAAAAAGCCCCCTAACACTTCAACATGTTTTACTTATTCCTTCATGGCCTCCTACAGAAAGAAGAAAAGGAATCAGGGAATGTATGGTGTATGCATATAAAGAGGCTCAGAAATGCACATGTAGTCCTGTATAGGGAAGGCTGAATCATATAACACTATACAACCATGAAAATTAACACATACAGGCTTTTTGTATTAACCAAGAAATAAATTAATATTCAATTGTCCGCTGAAATTCAGTCCTTCTTTGCCAGTTCACATTCTCTCTTGACACGGGAGAAAGGTCCCAATTCCTTGCAAAATACAAAGTCCCAAAGAACACGTCCCCACGATGTATGGTAAGGTAAGGTGTCGTAATACTCAGAAGCTATTCTACGTACCTGTAAGTGATGCAAACATACAAGGATTACTGACACGGTGCTGATAGATTTGAACATTCCAATGCTAAATGTTGTTAAAAATTTCTGTCATTTGTTAAAGTTTAAATGTTTTCACAAATGTATATGTTGTTTACTGTTTAAAAAAATGGTTTTACAATGAAACATTTAATAATAAAAATTTAATGATAGAGGATTCACAGAGCATTATGAGTTTTTAATGAGAGAGGACAGGACAAGCTTTCTGTTTCACACTGAAACGCTGGATAGAGCCACCTAAATACAACAGGAGGAAGGGGAGAAGACACTGCTGTGACATACGGTGATGTGAGTAAATTTCATCTTGAGCTATTGAGCTCAATAACAACATTACTTATTTACCCGACTAAAAATGCAAACATTTAAAAAAAAAAATTTTTTTGTCTTGATAATATTAACCCCTTCATGACCAGTGGTGTACAGTGTACGTCACTGGCATCGGGCCTGTTTAAACAGAAAAGCCATATAGAACATACCAAAAAAAGCCATGGTCGGGGTGGAAGGGTTGAGATTTTAGAGATTTTTTTAAAAAATTTTCTATATATTTACTGATTATGTATTTATATGTTTCTGAATTGAGGTTATAATACATTTACTTTCTATTGATATTCAGTATTAAGTGTCCTGATCTGGGATCTCTATATGGGAAAACAAATATTATATGTGAGAGAAATATCCAACAGGTGGAAATAGTTTGTATATAGTTATTCAGTGGCACTCCCCTCTCCCCATTATGTAAGATATCATGTTCGTTAAATAACCCGTTTTACAAGTAAGAGAATTTAAAACATAGGAAATACTATGTAACCATAAGGGAATGTGTTGTAGCCGAACTTCATATGAAGCTCACATTTATGATGTAATTGAGAATGCTTTGTCAAAGATTCCAAAACAACTATCCCTCAAGCCACAGTTTGACCAACCTGTCCTACAAGATACCTTAGCTGAACTTTGGAGCCAGGTCTGTTACTGCTAGAAACAGGTTAATGGATAACCACAATTTAAAGCCTGTAGCCAGGTGCCCTAACACAGTGAGCTCATGGCAAATAACGGTGACAACTTAGGAATTAATCAAAAAAGCATTTGTACATTTTATATGCTAGTGGAACAAAGCAGACCAAACCCGCCAGGGTGAAATCACAGCATGTACACTGAACATGTAATAGCTTACTAATAAAACTATGACATATTCACTTATTAAAAAGGTTCCAGCCATCAAAGGTGAAAAATCTGTTTTGTTTTTTTAACAGATACTGGGAGGGGACTATGGTGAGGAGTACTCTGCACCTACAGTAGGTTCCCAGGTTCATCCTCTTGCCACATTCATTGTGTGGTCTTTTTCTTCCTGCCATGGTTCTTATTTCTCTTATTTTGGCAGGATATAGACATACAAAGACTCCTGTTATAGGAGCAGGAGAAGTAAAACTTCCCAGTGGGAGTATTAAAGCTGGATTCACTTTTCAGAGGGATTTCTGAAAGATAAGGAAAGCTGTAAGTGTTGCTCTTAGCAAAGTTTTTTTTTTCAATTTTAGATTGAGTAGGGAAATGTTAAAACCTATGTTAGGACTATACTGCTGTCTGTGTCCACACTGGGGAGATTCACCCTCTCTAATTATCCTGGTGACCACTGTCACTGGGACAGGAAATAATGAAAAATCAAACATTCTACAGTTATTGACAGAATAGGTTCTGTTTACTCCTTTCACTAAAAATCACATAAATCACATCAGCATGCAGCTCTGCATGCTGATATGAAATCATCGTACATCCATTAAACAGACATATTTTTCTTTTGGTTACAATTATGGTTTTCCCACTTCCTGGTCCTTTCAGGCATTAGTGATGTCATTATGCCCAAGCATTGCATCCTGGGAAAGTAACGTCAGCAGGGCATTGCTGGGAAATCTAATCTGTAATCTCACAAGATCTCAGGGAAAGACATTTTCCTCGCCTGCGATAATGCGCATGGTCCTAGTCACATGTGCCAGAGTTCCAGGACGTAAAGGGAAATATATTAATCTGCTCGTAGTAAAAATGGCCACTGTGAGAAGACTGGGGAGGAAAAGAAAAAGTATTCAAAGAATAAAAAGACGGCAATTATCTAGGAGTATGTGTTTGTAAATTGTCATTACTAAACATTTCTAAAGTTGCCTTTGTTGTCATTTCAAAGATATGGGTAAAGTTCCTCTTTAATAGTTGTCCAAGACAGGGGTGTCCCGAGGCTGGGTGACACCCGGAGCGGTAACCGAGTGTCACCCTGCCGAGATGTCACTGTGCATGGAAGACATGATAATGAAAAAAAATAATGATAAACAATAGCTAATAAAGATCCACTGAAGCTAATCATCTTATAAATCCTGGCTTTCGTTTTCTGTACAGGTTCAGAGGTGATAACAGTCACATGCATTTAGGAGCCAGATTTATACAACCCGGAGAAATTAAACTAATTAGCATGTTTAATTTTTTTCTGGTGGAAGGGGAAAGAATGAAAGATTAAACCGTTCACTGAAGTCAACCTGTTCTTTGCTTTACCTGTTATAAACCTTATGTGTGCTGGTGTGTTTCTATGCCAGGCTTCTTAAATATCAGTTAGTTAAACTACTTGAAGCACATCTTTCCCATACAAAAAAATGGTAGATAAGTGGTCTTACCTCTGGAAGCTTGCTTCCAGGAATACTGGGGAAGTCATGATGTTCCATGTGATAGCCAACGTTGAAGGTCAGAAGGTTGAGTGGTCCATAGTAAGAGTATGTTTCATAGCCTCTTAAAAACATATAGTGCTCAGCAATAAAGTGCCCAGATATGGGGTGCAGACCCATCGACAGAATGGACCCAGCCAGTAAATATACAACAGGCTTCAGCCCCCAAAAATGATATATCATCATGTCAAAGGAAAACTGAACAACGGCATTAATGACCTCCAGGTGGGTGATGGGCTTGGGATTCACATAGAGAGGTCGTAGGACATATAGTAGCGGCTGCAGAATGATCCAGATGATCTTGCGTGCAGGAGTAGAGAAAAACCTTCCCTCAAAATCAGTGGGAATATCCACATCCAAGCCGTCACCCCCCAGATATCGGTGATGATCAATGTGGTACTTTTTGAAGGATGTGGAATAAGGCATGGCAATGGGGAGATTAGCAAACATGCCAAAGAAACGGTTCCAACGGGCTGATTTGTTACCAAATGCCACATTGTGAGAAATGTCATGAATGGCAAGAGTGAGTGAATGGTTTATCACACCACCAAAAGCATAGGACCAAAAAATCAACCACTTCCAAGACAGATCCTTGACGAGGTAACAGCAAAGGATTTGAACAAACACCATACAGCTGACAGTCCATTTAAGCTGTGGGTCAGGTCCCATTAAGGTCTTGATTTGTGGATATTTAGCTAAAATTATATAAAAAAAAAAGAAAACCGAATTAAAGTCATTGGATAAATACACACAAGAACATATTATAACCTTATTAACAAAGCAGTGTACAAAGTGCCAAACCACTGAATTGTATCAACCTGTCAGACTTCAGAATGTAAAAGATACATTCTGAATGCTGACTACCCATTTTAATTTGTCCTACCGAATAAGCCCGAATGTACTGCATATCATATTGACATTGAGAATTGAAGAAGCTATTTTATAAGATTACAATTTACAATAATTTCTTGATTTTGCTATTCTTTCCAAAGCACTGACAAAAGGAGTTTTGAATCCATCCTGCTTCTAGGCAGTAATCTGTTCTGCATTAAATGCATTTTGTCAATAACATTTTAATGTTAATGATTTGGACAACTTCCATGGGTAAAACAAGCATGTGTAGTCACTCATGGTAACCAATCAGAATTTATGTTGCACTAATCTGATCTTAGTACCGTAAAATGAAATCTGATTACATACTGGACTTTGCACATCATTACTGCTTTATTCAGAATAACCTTTGTATTTCTGCTAGTTTTTTGTGCTGCCAGTGTGGTGACTTCAGCTTCTTGTGTGAGGGTTTCAATATCAAAAACACATGAAAAAGCCAGACTGGGGGATCTTTTGTGGGTCCAAGAAGCACTGTCCTGGCAGTACACTGTGTCATGGTTTCTACTGTGCAAGTGTGTGCTAAATGGTGTAGTATCAACCCGTTAAAGCTAAAAAGTGTGCAAGGGGTGTCATGTGATGACTAAAAGCCTACTAGGAGCAAGTTATAGATCTTGTGACACCAGGGAGGTATGTGAAGAAAAACACCAATGAATGCGGTTACAGGATTATTAAAAATCAGTAATGAATTTTAAATGCAACAAATATAAATATCAGAATTTGTATTTATTTCAGCCTCTTTTTAATCGCCTTTAAAGCAGCATTCAGAATCAGAAAAGAGGGGAGCAATACTAGAGACAGGGTCAGATGTTCTGCATTGATGTGCCAAGGAACATGCTGACTGGGGAGAGAAAAAAGAGATGACATCACCATCCCATGTTGCTTAATGCCTAGCAGGAAGATGTGTAAGGGCCATATGCATCTCCCCGCCCAGCTCTTAGCAACCTGGGTTGACATCACTAGGTTGCCAGGAGCTCAGCAGGACGCCAGCCAGAGCGTCCCGTGGAGTTCCTGGCAACCAGTGACGACACCAGATTCCAGGAGCTCAGTGGGACACTCTGGCAACCAGTGATATCACTGGTTACCAGGAGCTTGGCGGTACCACGGACAGAGCTTCCCAGGTTGCTAAGAGCTGGGCAGGGAGATGCACAGCCCTTACACCTCTTTCCACCCAGCTCTTAGTGGTGTCACTCTCCACTAGCACCCTCTCTCCAACACCACTGATTGTAAACCATCCAGCACCCCCTGGCCGCCTCAGGCGGTAAAAAGTTTAGGGTCACCCCTGGCCAGGAATAAAATATACAGCATATACAATATATAGATATATATAGATATATATATATCTATATATATCTATATATTGTATATGCTGTATATTTTTTATAATTTTCCTCACATTCAGCAATTCAGCTTTAACTTCAGTGTTGCCAATCATTTATGCGGCCACCCTATACCAATTGTCTCTCCTTGTACCGAGATTTTGTTTACATTGACAGAAACTCTCAATATCTGCTTTAGTGATGCCTGCTTTTTCAGGGATGTCAGCTGATACATGCAGTGTGAGTTCCAGAGTTTGTGTCCACTTCAGATCCTATACAAATCATATAGTCTGCAATCGTCTTTAGAACCAACATTGTTAAAATATTACTAAATGGTGACATCTCTTTTTGCCTTAATTAATCTTTATGGTAAAATAAGCCTCATCTCTCCTCAGTACTCCTCTGGTTAATTAAAAACTCTAGTACAAAAAGGCCCTTACAGTTCTAAAGTTAGATTTGCAGTTAAGAATGTTGGCAGGGTTTAAAAGTATCTCTTCACAGGCATAGTTAGGTAGCTGTGTTCAATAGGAACATAGCTACTCTTCAAGGTCTTTCTTCATATTTGCTGTTGGCCATAATTGCTACCCCTGCCCTTGCAAATGGAATAGATTTTGTAAGTACAAAAAGGAGAGCTCTTTCTAGGCTGGCAAAAAAAAAAATGATGTTGCACAATACACTAATACAATCTAAATTGGTGCTCTCCTTCTAAATTGGATAATTGAAACGTATCTGGTTTTGACCGAGGTTGAGCAGTTCACAAGCTCTAGTAGACAGGTTCAATAACAAAAACCAGACCTTCTGCTTGCCAGAAGTCTGTCCGCACCTGCTATAGCTGAGCTGTCAATCACAAATATCTGCACAGGTTTACATAACACAACCTAGAATGTGAAGGGTTACAGGTTACATGGGTGGGGGCATGGAAGAAAGTTATAATACTATTCAGGATTACAACTTAGCAGTGGAGACAACAAGGGTAATGTGCAAATGTGTAGAAACTCATTGCATAAAATCAGATTTCATTGAGTAGATGGGAACAAATATATATTCTGGTCAAACACATTGGGGGGAATTTATCAAACTAGAGCAGGCAGAATCTGGAGCAGTTGCCAATGGCAACCAATCAGCATCTCTCTTCAGTTTGCTCAGTTGAGATTGAAAATGAGAGATAGAAGCTGATTGGTTGCAATCAGGGACGCAAATAGAAATCACAGGGCCCCATAGCAAAATTTTGTATGGGGCCCCGTGATTGCTAGTTATGCCACTCTATGGTGGGCTCTGCAAGGTCTCAGTTGGGCTGCACGCCTCTTACCTGTCAGCGTTGTCCACCTCCGTTGTTGCCGCTCGGCCCACACGGCATCAGAGGGATGCCCTGGCCGGGCCCCCCTGTGCCCGGGCTCCATAGCGGCCGCCTGGGTCGGTATGGCGATTGTTACGCCACTGGTTGCAATGCAAATCGGCTTTAGATTTTGTCTGCTCCAGTCTGATAAATTCCCCCCATTGTCTCCATATCAGCTGTATAAATTAGCTATGGGCACTGTTCTGGTGACGTTACATAATCCCACAGTACTTTCATTTTGATTGCTAGCTTTTTTTTATTGGGGACTTTTTTTTACTTAAATTTTTTTTTTTTTGCTGCAAGGCTTCCCATTAAAAAATGGGTTTTTGTTTCAGGGGGGTGGTATATTGGCATTTTTAAATAAACTTTTAAAAGGAAGAACATTGTTTATTATCATATGGTGATACAGCCTTGTTTGTAGGATAAACTCCTTTTTTTGCAAGCCTTCCCTTAAAAAAAATAATGGGTTTTTATTTCAGGGGGGTTTAATTTATTTTTTTACATTTTTATTTGATGTCAATGGGGCCTTTTTTAATTTGCGGTGCCCAAGGTTCATCATTCACTTCGTATTGACCATCTGTTCTGGGATCTGCCTTTTGTTCACAGCCTGCCACTACATTGCTTGAAAAAAACAAAACACAAGTGCAAGAACAGTGTGCCCTTAAATCACCTCACATTATATCACTTACATTCACCTCATCACCCTATCACCCTAGATAACAGTTAGGCATACTCCAGTTAGACCTATTCTTTATGAATAAACTGTCCTGCTGCTGGCTGTGTCATCTGTTGTCTCCTGCAGTAAAACACTTGCCTGTACGATTTTATATTACAGTAAATTTCGCCTTAAAAAAATTTTGTATCATCTGTCATCTCTTAATTTCTAATGAGAACTTGATAAAAATTGGGAAGTGGCAGGTCATTTCTACATCAGCGGGAACAGGGACAGCCTCAGTGAACTACTGCTTAGTGTCTATGCTAACAAAAAAAGAAAAAAGTATTTTCCTCAAACTTAAATGAATCATACTGGGGTGCTACTATATGCAAACCAAGCTAATTGTCAGTTCCACAGCCCAATATGCCCTGCCAGTGTATGCTATCGCTCAGACTGTCTGTGGAAATTGTACAGTTATTGAGGGTTATTTATGCGGTCACTGACACCAATGCTGAAGGTTATTACTGTGGACACTAACACCAGTGCGGGGGCTATTATTTGTGTCAGTGCCACAAATGCTGGGAGTTTTTATTGCCGACACTGACACCAATGCTGTGGGGGTTTATTGCTGCTATTAACACCAATGCTGTTTTTTTTTTAATTATGGCCACTGACCCCAATGATGATTCCAAAATGTGTGGGTAGTGAGGTGTATTACATCCCATTCAGTTTGAATTGATGCAATGCACCTCAATAGATGAAAACGAGCTGCTATTATGCAGCTCTCTGGAAGTTGGCAAACTAACCATCTCTGGTCTAATTACTGTACCAGTCACCTGTATGCCAAACCTTTCCATTTTATTACCTAATATTACTCTGTAATAAAACATTTCCATTATGAACATACTGTATAATCAAGTATTTTATCACTCATTAACTTTTTGCAGTCAATAATTAACTTTTGAGAAAGAGTAAACTACCTTTATATAGAGCTGATATTGTGTGTGTTAATAATTATCAGGACATAACCACATAGAGACAAATCCCATGAAAAAGAATGCTATCCAGTCATTAGCTTGTTCTGTGGAACAAGGTCACTGAAATGAGGATTAGCTCATAATGATTTCTGCCGGATGTGACTAGTTGTCCATTACTGTATATCCTCGCTCAGCAGGTAAAACTACTACATCCTGTAATCTGTAGTCTGATCCATAAAAGTGTAGATTATCTACAGAAATGGCTCATTATAGAATTTAGATGATCGCCAATATATGAATGGCCACTTGAATCTCCTTCCTAGTTGTTTGGATGGAAAATGCAGAGCTTTAAGTAACGTATCTCCACCAGTAAATTGCTCTCAAGCAGCTACTCTAATTGTCACTATATGGGTACCTTGTCCATACTGTCTATATTTGTCAGACTTTGCCGTAACTTTAGCAAACATGTTGTACACTGCATCACCCTCATTCAAAGAACAGAAATCACAGGCAGCACATAACTGTGGGTAACCTACAGGAAATCTGTCAGTACACAAATGAAGAGGATTCTACTGCCGACCAACTTCTGAAAATGCAGTTCATGTTTCATTACTTTCTTAGTCACTGACCTAAAGCAACAGAGTAGTATTAAACTGTCTGGATGAATTGTATAATGGTGAGTACTGGGATTCCTCCAGTTTGCCTTCAGATCTCGCAGAATTGTTTGATCCTGTGGTCAGACATACTAGGCTTAAACCTACGTCGACCTTCTTTCCAACCCAATCTATAGGCAACTTTGTGGCCACCTTTTAAAACAAGCGGACAAAGGGGGTGGCCTAGTCATGCATAATAGAAGTGATTATCTTTCTGAGGCCCGCAGGCTATTGTCCGATGATCATACTTATAAAAAGCTTTCAGGCGATCCTGTAAAAGGTTATAAACAACAGCTGAAAGGTCTCCTTCAATGAACCCTAAATTTAGGAGTGATCAACAAGGCTGAGTACAAATTCCTTTCTGTAGGCCACCCCTGCACCCCTTTTTTTTACCATATTCCAAAGGTGCATAAGAGTATGCAGACTCCTCCAGGTAGGCCAATTATAGCTGACATTAACAGTTTTACAGATAATCTGACCAGCTATATTGACTCATTCCTGCAACCACTAGTCTGGGAACTTCCCTCTTTTGTCAGGGACTCAGGACATATACTTGAAACTTTGAGCCAGTATAGATGGGAGGACAGATATATTTGGGAATCCTTGGATGCCTCCTCACTATATATATCCATAGAACACCAGTTTTGGATTCAGTCAGCTATAGGGGATCTGCCCTTAGAATTTTAGAATTCTTCAGGAAAGGAATAAAGCGACATTTGTAAATCTGATAACTGTGACCGACCCTTCAAAATGAGATTACGTTCATTCATTCAGTGTGCTTCCTATTTAACTGCAACCAATATCCAGTTGTACATTAAAAGCAGTGACGTGCGGTACCTTCGCTTCTTGGTGAGACATTCCCAGCCCTGCCCCCAGCAACCCAAAGCCCTCCCATATCCCCTCGAAGCCCCGGCTACTGTGAAGGAGGGAGGAGGAAGGGAGGAGCCCGCTGCTGTGTAACCTATCTACCTATCAAAAGCCGGATGCAGCGCTGCCTGTAATTAACAGGCAGCACTCCGTCCATGACAGGTTACATAGCGGGGAGGATTTCCCTGCTGTGTAACCTGTTACAAGCCGATCTGAATGGAGAAAAAGCTGTCAGCTTCAGACTTGAAGTTGACAGCTTTTTCCTCCACAATACCAGGTGAAGCTCCCCTGACCGCACGCCCCTGCATTAAAGCAACTTAGTCGCTGAAATAAAAATGTAAGAAAAAATCCCCTCTGCAAGAAGACAGTTAATATTACCTCTACTGCTGCTCTTAGCACCAAACTTGGCTGTATTAAAGAGACACTAGTGCAGAAACTTCAGAATCCAACACTTCCAGGGGTATGGAATTCCTGGTCTCATTCTGCACTCTTTGGTTAGATCCAGCAGCCTCCACATCACTGCTGTGTCCTGATGTAAATTAGAGACCAGCAGGAAGAAGCACTGAGCGCAGGATGGTACTAGGAGGTGTTGGATTCTAAAGATCCTTCTATTTCTGGTACCAAGTTCGGTGGCACGGGAGGAGAGAGAGATATTAGATGTCTTCTTTCAGGGGCACTTCTTTTAGTATTTTTGTGTAATGGGCCATTATGCATGAACTCCATGTTCATATCAGATGTTTGTGAAAACTGAAAGGAAAATGAGATGTTTCAGAAGATAGTCACAGCATACAAAGACACAATTCCATGTCCTGACACCTAATTCTGTGGAAAAAAAGCTGTCATTGTGGTGCCCCCTTTTACCTGCAGTGGCTGGTTATGTGGATCAATAGGCTGCACAGTAAATTTACAGTATATGGATACAGGGCCGTCTTAATATTGAATGAACTCTGAGCTAACATCTTCTTGGGCCCCCCGTCCCTACTCGCCATGCCCAGCCCCCACCTCACCAGATATCATAAGAGGAGACATCAGAGGGAGAAGTGACCCCGCATGAGATGTCATGCGGTCATGTTATGCACCTTACGGCAGGAGCAGAGCAACAGTATGGATTGCGAACAGAATGATGGGTCGGCTCAGGGGGCAGCTGCTCTGGGCCCCATAACAATGACTGGCCCAGGGGCAACTGCCCCTTTTGCCCCACGTTAAAGACGGCCCTGTGTGGATATTAAATATCCTATGTGCTGTACCATGTGGGAGCTTTCACATATATGGCTGTGAATGGTAATTATAGTTGTTTTACATAATTATTATTTTTTTTAGCTATAGCGATCTGTAATAAAACCTGTAAAGCTGGAAGTTTGGGAGCTGCCATTACTAACCCTTGTTAAAGGTCAGTCTAATCCTCACTTTACTGCTTAGAGAGTCACTCACCACAAACAAGAACACTGTCAGATAAGTGTTGGGACATCTAATGGGTGCATACTTGTTTTGGATCAGTGAGTCACAAAGCAGTGAATCAAGGATAGAGCCCCAGATTTTAAGGGCCCAGTCACACCCAATGCATTGGGGCTGCGCTTGACATTTTTTCCAGTGCAGCCACAATGCAAGAGAAGGCAATCTACCCTGTTGCATTGTTCCAGATGGGTTCAGTTCGTACCACCAGAAAAGTAGGGCATACAGTACTTTTTTCAGTGGAGACTGATGCGGTATACGGCATCACAATGTGCTGTGCCCACAGAACTTAATGAAATGTCGCTTGTGACATTTTAATAAAGTTCACAATCAAGCGCATCATCACTGAGCCGGGCACATGCACACCAGCAGCCGTGCGGTGTAGCGCAGCTGTTGGTGTGAATGGGCCCTTAATCTTTAAAGAAGAGTCAGCATGAGCGTTGTATTTCTATTCCTGACAAGATCTCTTTAAATATCACTCATTACTGTCAGCTGGAAAATCACATGCTGCCCAACCCTGGCAGTGCCTCTCCTTATGCGTTCTTTTCTGCATGATAAGCAAATCTTTTCACACACACACACACCATGAAGTCATCAGGTGCACCTGTGACAATACCAGAAGAAATTACTGGTTCCATATTTCTGCAGGCACTTTGACCTGTCATGCAGAACATGCCCCACCCATTAACTATTGCTCATTACAAAGAGTACTCCGATTCTCCACTGTATACTGTTAAAAGTGTACTTAAAAACACTCTAACCAACCTAAAAAATGACAGGTAAAAACACATAAAGATCAAGTTTGGTAAATGCTTACTTGCAGTGTTTTTTCAGATCTATACATTATTTTTAATTTACATATAATGTTCCTTCAGCTTGCTATCAAGTTTGACTACTTCAGTAAGATTTAAGTCGCTAGCACAGTCCCCTTCCCCCTTGCACGCCACAGTCCTCTCCTCTTCTTGTGGAGTGAATTACATTTTGTGCTGGCCCAGCTCCTCCACCACTCACCTCCCTACATAATGTTTTATGTAGATCCGGGGAGAGAAGCAAAAGGGGAATACTATAGAGTGTCACTTTAAAGACAGTTTTTCCCAGACTGGCACACAGATCTTCATGATTGCATTCCACAATCATGCTTGTCTATGTATTCAAAAGAGAGCTCCTGATCCCGTCATACATTAGGCAGTTTGTCAAAACAATACAGCCCAGCCAACTAGATTTGTTTCCAGATGTGTCTGCTGAGCTAATGGTACAGACTGCCATTTCCATCCCTTCCAGATACTAGTTAAAGAGTTAGGTCCAGCTACTCATCACATTACGTCTTAGTCTCGCCACAGAAGTGCAAACATCTGACAAAGAATGGTGGCTGGTGAGTCATCTGTCCATTTTCAAACCCACCAGGACCCACCATGATGTTAAGCAGTGACTCATCCTATATTAGACAGCTCAATCCAAGGTTTTATTAGATAAAGGTAGCTGCAAAGCAAGCAGAATCTGCTATGCTGGCTCTCTAACTAACCCTGTCCTGAAAATCCTTTGTCATGTACTCAATGTTTATTTGAAAAACAAACATTGTATACATATAGTTAAAAAAAAGTTTAAAAACATATTTTCTTAAATAAAAAATAAATACAATTGACCCAATAACATTATTATTTCCCTGTAAATGGAAACCTTATATTTCTTTGGGCTGCAAGAAAGACAAGTAGCTGGGATGGTTACATTCACTGTGGTCAGCAGGGCTATATTTACCGTAAAGGCACACATGGGTCGAAGGCAGAATAGTAAGGGGAGGGGAAAGCAACTTAACATTTCCACAGTACACATTTTTCTTTATTTGCTCCTCTTCTTGCAAGCTCTGGGCATTTGTGACTAAATACAGCAAATGAGCTGCAGGAGTGAGCGTGTTAGTGCATATATAACTATGACTGCAACTATTGGTTATTTTCATAATTGTTTAGTTGGCCGACTATTTTTGCTATTAATCAGATAAAAAAAATTAAATAAATGCCATCCTTAATTTTAAAATAAAATACATAAATGCAGTGTTACAAACATAGTTTACTTCAGAATAAAACTGCATGCACAATATTTTGCAATCCCACTGCACTGGAACTGGTATTGTCAGTCCAAAACTGAAAATGACTTTCCCACCTTTTATAATTTTTTTTTATTAACTGTATTGTAAGCACATGGCGCTTGAATAGCTTCAGCTGGGGAATGACAGCTGACAGTGGCAGCATTCCACACATGCCAGCTGAATGTAGATACAGCAGGTATTGGGCTGATGCAATAACTAGCCTGCTATTGGCCATTTCAAATTGCAATAGCCAATAGCAGACTGGCTATTGCACCAGCCCACTGCTTGCTGTGCCCTCCTCCCAGCGTGGAGGAGAGAGTTCGGTGATTCAACCAACTAATTGATCCTGAAAATAGTTGACAACTATTCTCATTATCGATTCATCGATTAGTTGGTTGCAGCCCTATATATATAACATATATATAGCATCTATAGCACAGAAACACAAAACACGTAATTTTTTGGTCAGTACAGTTATCAAGTAGCTGTGAGTATAAGGCAGACAGTGTGCTTCTTCAAACAGTACCATCTCGCATTAGTTACTGCTACAATAATTGCACAATACAAAGGGCAGAGCTTGTGCAAAAGTGCGCAATATTAAGAAATTCTTAGGGCTGCATGATGTTTACACTCTGTTCTGGAGGCCAGTGCTCATCTTGTAGCATAGGGGTTTTGGGCTAGATTCCTATCAAGGTTGCTTTTTAGAGGAACGTGTATGGTTTCCCAATGTTTGTGTGCCTTTTGTCTTTGTCTTGGAGTTGTGATTCCCTCCTACAAACCAAAAACATACTGACATATTAATTACCTTCCGTCCAAACTGGCCAGAGTGTGACTGTATTTGCGTGCATATATGACTACCGTAAGGACATCAGGTTGTGATCTCCTTCAGGGGCAGGAATTGACATGAATGGTTCAGTCTTGAAAGTGTTGCAGAAAATATTGGTAGTATAAACACAAATAAAATAATACCCATTTTACATGACATTCACTAGGAAACTCAAATGTATACAAA
This sequence comes from Nanorana parkeri, assembly GCF_000935625.1. Lineage (NCBI taxonomy): Eukaryota > Metazoa > Chordata > Amphibia > Anura > Dicroglossidae > Nanorana > Nanorana parkeri. The sequence continues at coordinate 923,986 of NW_017306796.1, read as the reverse complement.
ACAGCTATCAACTTGACACACCAACGTGAAATGGAAACATGGCAAACAATTTGTCTTTGTTGTTAACTGTCACAACCCTGACGACAACTCAACATCACTGCTGTGTTTACAGAAGCACTGTGGCAAGTAACATACAGTATCTGTTTATTCTGGAATCCTCTTACATAGTCATTGTTCTCTGGGTGCCTATGAAAAAGTCCCTTTATACGGGTGTGCCTTAAAAATCACATCATGGGACACCCGCTTAATCAACCAAATGAATCTTGTAGTATAGTTTTAGATCTTAAAGCGACATTAAAGGCAGTGTGTCCCCCATGCTGTTTTAACGACTTACCTTATGTGATGCCTCTTGATTCGAACAGCTTCTTCCTTCCACTCGTTTTCCACAGTCCCTCAGCGCAAGTGACAGTCTCTAATCCAGCACAGGCGCCTCGTGTCCCACGGTGCCTGTCCTAAGTGCACGCTCCTGGCTGCGTTCATCCAGCCTAAGCGATGCTCTCCTCCTTTCCCTTCCAGGGACCTGGACTGCGCATGCGGCTGCCCACACTTCCTTCTTTACAGCGTTCTGGAGCTGGGACTTCTGCCGCCGGGAGCGAGCGGCGCTGACACAGGTAAGTTATTTGGTATTTGCCAACTTTTTTTGACAACTCTTTTTGTTTTAATGTTGGGGCATATATCTGCTGCTTACTAGCAGTAGATATATCCCCCCAAAAATTACTTTAATACTTCTTTAACTGGCCCTATAAAGCATCACTCATATCTGCAGTATACTGTAGTAGGGACCTCAGTAACACTTTTTTTGTGTTGCATAACTGATTCTACTGTTCCATGATAGAACTCATAACCGTGAGTGAAGAGAAAAACATCTTGAAGATGTATTCTATTTTCTACATTTTGCAAAAAACATATAAATGCACCCGTATTGTTTAAGAAAAAATGTACATTTAATCACTTTTTTTTGCATTGGAGCCTGTAAAACATTGCAACTTCAATCAGTGGATCAGGGGTGCCATGCACAGGTTCCTGCAGATTGTTGCTCCAGGTTTGTACAGAGGAATGGACATTTGGTTATGGAGCTGGAGGAAGTTGTCAGTGGATGACAAGGGTGGTGACCTCACTGCACTTGTACTCCATTAAGGTATACCCCTGCGGTGTTTTTTTCATTTTCAGATGCTGTGAATAAATATGTAAATGTGCAGGCAGTGCTGAATTCATAATCACAAAGAGGCCTACAGAGAATAGAAACCCATGATTCAGGTGAGTGGGAGGGGTGAGGGGGTGGTTTGATGGTGGGAGGCTGCGGAATGGAACCATGTCCCAGGTTACACCCTAAAAATTGGTGGCACATGGAACGTTTTATAAAATGTAGCACTGCCCTTTAAGGTGAACTCAAGGAATTTAAAAAACGACCCTTCAAATGCAAGGGTTAAATGCTCATTTTTGCCTAGGGGTGCAGTTATCTGCCCTGCATTGTACTTGAAGACATCAGCATACGACTATCGGCCATAATGTTCACACCATCCTCAGTACGTTCCGGACCGATTGTGGCTGGAACGCACTGGATTGCATTGTGGCCGGCTCAGTTTGTTGTGGGGCGGGAGGGAGCATGACGGGGCAGTGAAGTGAATGGCACCGTAGCCACACCCACCGGCCGCAATGCGATCAGCTGCATGGCAACGCAAGGCACATGAAGGCCTGCGGTCCAGTCCGGTCACAAAAAAATAGTGCTTGCAGCAACTTGATTTGCTTCAAACTGAAACATTTTCTATATTGGAAATATTGTACACCTTAGATGCCAATTTTGTAGCAGTGATTTGTAGTGGTTACGGAATTGCTCTCTGTAGCATTTTTGTTGCTAGAAGAAATGTGTTGCAGCCGATAAAATTTCTGTATTGCAGAAATTCCAAGTAATTTGTAAATCAGTCGCACAGTAAATGACTTTTATCAGCATATGGGGCTAGCCAGTTTAAGGTTACTACTCCAGTTAGTCAGTGCAATTACTGATGACCATAACACACCAGCCATGTGGCTGTATAGATAATCCTTGCAGCCAGCTATGAATCAGCAAAGAAAAAAAGCAGAGAGATCTGTAGCCGCCACAAATTTCCGTTATAAGGTTGTGACATATTGCTGGCTATAAACATGTCATTACAGTCACAAAATTCGGTCAGACTGGGCAATAATCTCAGAAATATTAATTATTTTAATTTATGTGCAGACTGTGGTATTGTGTGACAATCCCACAGTAGATCTGGGAGTTGTAGTCACCCAGGACTCTCAGCCAGAGGTGCTGAACGGTTCCAGGAAGCAAGTTCTTGTACTGGGAAAGAGCTGACTTTGCAGTTCTTCCCAGGTTTTGGCATGGGATCCTGGAACTGGGAGATTTCAAAGAGAATTGGGAGGGATGAGATCTCCAGTCCTGGGTCCGTGGTTTAGTAGGGGCCAGCACCTAATAATTGCACATATGTGCAAAGCCCTTATGGAGAGGGTGCTGGCTGATGTCCAGGGTTCCAGCTGGAAGACAAGGGAGGTGTCTGTCTTATATCTGTGGGGAGCGGTGACTGAAAGTCACCGCTCACTGCAGGGAGACGAAAGGGAAGTGAGCAGATCGTTGGGAAGTGAGTATCTGCTCACTTCCCAATTGATAGAGCCGACCTGTGACAGCTTCTTGCTCACAGGTCGGCTCTAACTATATGGATGAGTGGAAATCGCTCACCTCATAGTTCTCTTTTAAAGGTTAAACATTTTTTTTCTACATACAGTTTGTAACAATCTATTTACAATAGGGGCAGCCACATGTGTTCATTACATATGCAGGCTCTGTTTCCTTCTTAGTAATGCTGCTCCATGGTTTTGCCTTACTGATTTCTCCTAGTTAGTGGAAGACTACAAGTCAGTTCTCAAAATAATTGTTTAACAGGGAAAGAGAAGAGCAACTGCTGGCAATTACACATAGGACAATGGGTGGCAATCCGATGGCAGCAATTTAATAGCACATCACCAGACTACCAGAGATTTCAGAAGGAACTACCGTATTTTGCGGTCCATAAGACGCACCGGACCATAGGACGCAGGGAGGTCCGGCGCGCCTTATGGAGCACTCGACAGACTGTAGCTTCTGACACAGCTTCTATGACAGAAGCTGTGACAGAAGCTGCAGTTAGTGACCGCTGAGACAGGTGGCGCTGTTATTACAGCGCCACGGTCTCAGTGATCACACAGAGCAGACGAAGAAAGTCCGTTCTTCGTCTGCTCTATGGTGATCTCGATCGTCGCCGCTGCTCGGTTTTAATACAAGTGATCTCATTAGATCACTCGTATTGAACGAGCAGTGGCTCCTGCTGCTGAACTTGATCGCCGCCGACGCTGCTCGGCTTTAATACGAGTGATCTCATTAGATCACTCGTATTAAACGAGCAGTGGCTCCTACTACTCGCCCGGCGCCCGAAACTGCATGTCTCGGGCGTCGGGATTCGCTCCATAAGACGCAGGCACATTTTCCCCCTCCTTTTGGGGGAAAAATGTACGTCTTATGGAGCGAAAAATACGCTAGTTAAAAAAGGTTCCTTCATTTACAGTGGAAAGAATCAAATGTGTTGTAAATTCTAGGAGTAAATGTGATTTTCACCCGGGAAACTTAATGAACTTCTAAATGGAATGTTAAAAGCAAACTAAATTTCAATTGACATACGTCGAGTCTCTAAATGCAATATCGAAAGTTCATATTAAAAGTAGGGATGCACCGATACCGATACTAGTATCGATATCGGTGCCGATTCCGAGTATTTGGGCAAGTACTCGTACTCGCCCAAATGCTCCGATGCCTAGCACGAGTACTTCCGGTATCAGGAAGCCGGGCAGCGCGTCATTACACGCTGCCCGGTTTCGCGATTGACCGGAAGCTGGCCTCGTGAGTTAAGGTTACCTTACCTTAGTATGTGCAGCCTGTCATCTTCCGGGGCCTCTCCAGCGAGAATGCGGCCTTCGTCCGGTACCCAGCACGAGCCTTCCAATCAGGAAGCCGGGCACTGTCTAATAACGCCATGCCCTGCTTTCTGATTGGCGGGGAAGCTGGCTTCATGCTCCCTCGTCATCTCATGACAAGAGAGCATGGAGCCGGCCTCCCGGCCAATCAGAAAGCAGGGCGTCGCGTCATTACACGGCGCCCGGCTTCCTGATTGGCCGGCTAGACGGCTCTGGCTAGGTACCGGACTGCACATAATAAGGTAAGAGGGGACTTTCTTGTTAATCGGGAAGCCGGGTGGCGACTCTTTACACGATGCCCGGCTTCCCGGCTAATCAGGAAGCCAGGTGGCGAGTCATTACACGCCACCTGGCTTCCTGAATGGGACTTCCGTTACGCGGTTATTGGTATTGGCAAGTATCGAAAAAAATTATCGGTACTCGTACTCGGTACCAAAATACCGGCATCGGTGCATCCCTAATTAAAAGAAAGATTGTATGATTTTTCGAATGAAAGTTCATTTAAAAATCTACCAGTGTATGGCGAGCTTCAGTGTCTGCGGGTCCCATCTCTTGTTTTTATCTGGTTTAAATCTATTGCTTCCCCATTTTATACTTTGACTGTGCCTCTGGAAAGTGGACCTAGACTCAGGCATCCTTGTCCTTCAAACATTGTGAGACAAGTCAGTTGTGAATGATACAGCAATTATAATGGGCATTCTGCAACTACTCTTTTGCCCAGTCTAACTTCTTAATCTATTCCTCAGTGCTATGTGCCTGTGTCAGAGGCAGCCAAAATATTACTGAAGCTAAAACCTAGAATGTCTTCATGTTCATTCAGCTGAGTTAACAACTGTCAAATGAAAGAAGATTGCTAATTGACCATGGTTCCACCGATTGGCAGCTATGTCACTACAAGACACAGTAGTGATGCACCAGCTATTAGGCTGACCACAGTACACTGTCGGGGACATACATAATATATTCCTAAATGCTGATGATTCTTCAGCTGGCAAGGCTCATCAAGACAGCAAAGATCCAAAGCAAAGGCACATGTAGGCATTATACAACCTCTTATTATACATCTTTCTTAGTTTTATTTTTTTGTCACAAGCATCACTTTAAAGTAGCTCCCCCCTTCCCCGCCAAAGGCCAGCTATCCCTGAATTAGGAGGAGAATCTGCAAATTTGTGCAGATTCATACCATATCACAGATTTGTGACCTGTGATATGGTAAAGGAAAATGTCTCTGTTAAGCTAGCTGTAAAGTGGTTGTAGACTGATGCAGCCAATTATGGGCAGATAGCAGTAAAAGACACCCCTCAACTAAACACTGCGTGTGGAAGAGGCCAATGGTATCAAACTTTTTGTCGAATTGCAGTTGTCTTAACACGTCTAACTCCTCCTTTGTCCATTCATTTAAACATGTAATCATGGACAAGTAGAGCATATTTGTTTAAGAATATACCAGCTGTAGGACACGTCTTCAAGAGGCCAGATTTGCATTTGCATTACAGATCACCTTGGTATGTTTATTGACATAATTATATAAAAAAATTCTATAAGTTAAACATTAATATACAGTATGTGTTCAAATATGTGAAAATCCATTGTAGACCTTACACATGCACACTCCTCTATAAGAGAGCAATTTATCTAGACTGACATGTTTATTTTAAAGGATTGTTGAAATAAGAAAATTATTGTTATAATCACTTATTTGATAACATTTTCTGGACAAGTTTCTTATAACAAGAGCCACTATCACAGTAACTGTTACACTTTGTTAAAAAATGAATTACCTAATGCAGACACAATGGAGGCAGACATTTTGTGTAACATTACAAAGGAATGCTGTCATCTGAAACCTACAATCTTCTGGACAAAATCATATACCTATGACTTTTGCGTCAGCAAAATAATAGCTCTCAGCCAAATGAACCAAAATAAATTGTAAATAGGCCTTACTGTGAATGTGCCTGAGGCATAAATTGCTGCCTTTTTTGTAGAAAAAATGTGCTCTCCATTCACACAACACGTTAAAAATGTTTAAAGTGTTTGCAGAGCCTTTACTTGTTAGCAGCACCAACGTGGGTGGGAAAATAAAAAAAGGGAAAAAATGCAGCACGCTCGCAGCTGAAAACTCAGCACGAGCTACTTTCCTGCGTTTGTCTTCTGTTTACAGCCCGTTGATTGAATGGGCTCATACGGGGCTAACGCGGGAAAAACACACTCGCGCTACACTAAGGGGTCTATTCACAAAGCTGCCGAAGGATCTGGTCGTAGCTTCGGCCGATCCTTCGGCTAGCTTCGGCACCAGGACCCCTTCGGTTCAGGAGAACCGAGGGGGTGCTGTACGGGCTATTCACAATAGCCCGTACAGCTCCCGATCACGGCCGAGCGGCTCAGTCGAGCGCTGAGCCGTGCTGAAAGACGAAGCTGGCCGAGCGGCCGGCCGTTGGCCGGCCGACAGCCTGCTTCTGACAGCTGGGCGGAGCCAGCCGTGATCTTACGGCTGGCTCCGGCCACTTTCAGAGAGATCAGCGTCCCTGGTTGCTAACCAGGGACACTGATCTCCAAGCATCTGACTCTCCCTGGCGCCCCGGGAGTCTCCTGCTCCCGGCCGCCAAGGAGAAAAACCCCGCTGTGTCTTTTTTCTTTATTCTGACACGGAGCGATGTCAGAATAGAGAAAAAAAAAAAAATCCCATTCAAAAGCATTGGGACATTACTATTGGCTATTTCTATTGCAATAGCCAATAGTAAACTAGCATTGTACCCGCCCTCTTTTGCAGTTCCCCACCAGGTCCACCAGCAGAGGGCGGGAACAATGCTAGTTTACTATTGGCTATTGCAAATTGAAATAGCCAATAGTAAACTCTCAATGCTTTTGAATGGGAATTTTTTTTTTCTCTATTCTGACATCGCTCGTGCCAAAATGAAGAAAAAAAGACACAGCGGGGTTTCTCTCCTTGGCGGTCGGGAGCGGGAGGCTCCCGGGGCGCCAGGGAGAGTTTTTAAATTTTTTTAACTTTTTTTTTTTTTACAGCAGCAGAGCCGCCGGACAATAGGAAACTATTGGGCGGAGCTAGCTGTCACTGCTAGCTCTGCACAATCATTTTCTATTTACTTTTTTCTACTTTTTTCACTCTTTTTCTGTTCTGCTCGGTGCCTCTGAGGGACCGAGCAGAACAGCCGAGCCAAATGCCGCTCGGCGGCATTCGGCTATTCTCTCACTGGTGTTCGGGATCTTTCAGTATAGCCCGAACAGCAGTGAGAAGCCTGCCGGAGGTTCAGCTCAGCCGATCCAGATGTTGGATCGGCTGAGTCGAACTCCTTCTGCACTTCGGGTTAGCCGAACATGCTGAGCATGTTCGGCTGATACGAAGCCTATGTACGGCTGAAATCAGCCGTACCAGCCTGAAGTGAATAGCCGAACAGTGTTCGGCTCACTTCACTTCTGATCGGTCATTCACTCGGCTGCCCTCGGCAGCTTTGTGAATAGACCCCTAAGTGTGAACGGGGCTTTAGTGACGATGTCAGGTATAAATAAAAGAGTTGATTTGGCTAGTTTAAACCCAGAAAAGAAAAAAAGTATCTGCAATCAGTCAGGTACTCTAGACCCCGCCACAGCCAGCACAGGACTACCAATTGCACAGTGGAAAGTAAATATGAAGCCACACAGCTAATCAGTTGCAATTAGGTTTATTGTGGAACTGAGATCCAGCTTTTCCAGTGCCACCTTCTGCAGTGTTTTGCCCTAAAACAGAACTTAAAGTGTATGTTTAGCCATTTTTTTTACTTTGGATAGCATAAGAAAAACCTAAACCCCTGCCAGGTATTATTTTTGCTGCCTCTGTACCATGGGGAAAATTTCCATTCACATCCTGTCCCAGTGGTGCAACAGGAGTGGAAATCTCCTAAAAGTAAGGAAAATTCCCCGCTTTGACAGTTGGTCCTGGAACAAGTGTCTCCACTGGGAGATCTTTTCTCACCTTGTGTTCTTGATAGAAGGGCTAACCTTCACCACTCATCCAAAACTAAAAAAAAGGTTTTGCCTATAGATATACTTTACCTAAAAATGACTAGCAGTATAATTCATATCATACTTCATAAATAATTAATGGCTGAAATAAGCAAAGTCGTTCATACTGATTCTATTGCATTTCAAAACAAACTTATGTAATTCTCTACAGTTGCTACCGTAATAAGGATACCAGATATTCTATAAAGTGGGCATGATAACAAAACACACACACGTGTGTGTATATATATATATATCAACAGAAAACAGATGAATGCATATGCAGAGGGTTTCTTCAGTGAAAATCAGATGACAAAAGCCTAGCTACATAAAGGGCAGCCTAAAGTGTAAGTAAAAGCAAACTTTTTTTTTGTTTTGGATAGGGTTACACCCTCTGTCAAGTTGTTAGTTCTTTCTGTGTGCTTACCGGGGACTCTTGCCCTATCTATTTGCCCTAGGTAACTGCTGGCACTAACACGAAAAATTTGATGGGAAATCAATATTTAGAGTTGTCACCAGAGCAAAGGTTGAGGATAAACCATCCATTGGGGGCATATTTTCCAGTGATAGCATTCTAAGATGGGAATTCCCTTGAACATGGTGAGATTTCCTCTCATTTCCTGTTGCATCGTAAGGACAGGAAGTGGTGGGAATTCTCTTCAGAGGAACACAGACAACATAATATACACTAATATGAGTTTTATCCATCCCTACTCTATCCAAAACAAACAAACAAACAAAAAAAGGTTTGGGCTATACATACATTATATAAAAAGCCTCACCTTTTCTTTAAGTCACACTTGCCCTGGCTCCACCTTTCAATTGGATAGGTTGGAAGAGGAGAGGACAAGCTAAAACTTACATACAAATTTAGCAGCTAAATCTCTCAATCTACTAATTGTACTAATTCAACATGTGGTTTTCACCAAAGGAAACCTCTGCTTAAACATTGTTCCATCATACACTCAGTTTAAACTGCAAGATCACTTTACCATGTTAACACAAAGTTAAAGTGACATTAAACCCTCAGATTTTTTAACATAAACCAATACTGTAATGTGTGCCTCACTGTAATCCATGGTTGTTTCCCTTCTCTTTGCTGCTCTTACTTTTAAATCCTCATGTCTTCTCATGCGTGGGGAGAACTTCCCTTTTCAGCTCAGGGCCTCTTCCTGTAGTGCTGGCTCAGGTTACAAGCCTATACAAACGTATACACAGACACCGTGTATCCATTCCTGAGACAAGGCAGTCTGCTGCAAAACAGAAGTTCTGCCCAGCATGAGAACAGATACAGATTTAAAAGGAAGAGCAGCAAAGAGAAGGGAAACAACCATGGATTCCAGTAAGGCACACAATACAGTATTGTTTTATGTTTAAAAAATCTGAGGGTTTAATGTCACTTTAAGGTTTATTGCTCATGAGTCATTTAACTGGTTATATCACCTTTCTAAAGAGTACAGCATACACAGAAAACTTACCCAGAATCTCTTTCCTTCTGTCGGAGTGTGGTTGGTCTGTATACACCCATTCAAAGTTATCCCTGACCACCTGATTACCCATGGTGTATTCACCCAGGGGCACGTGCACAGCTAAATGTTGTCACCTGTTGAATCAAGTCAAAGATAAACCCTGATTAGCATGATTGTATGTACCCCATTAGTCTTATAAGGCTGCTACATGCCTTTCTTGCAATAACAATTAGGATAAATGTATTTTCAATTCCTAGGAGGCTTGGCCATTTTTCTGCTCGGCTGGTGCAGTTGAGCACACATTAATGCTGCTACTCTGTTTTTCAAAGTAGTAAGGAAGGTTAGTAAAGCTGTCCCCTTACCATTTGGTCTTGATGCTGCACCTGCCCTTATGTCTACCCCCTCTGTGGATGTATCACTGGTTATCTCTTGAAATTTTTTGGTTTGTTACCCTCATAGTACTTACGTAGCCACTGTTTGAGAAAAGCTGTCCCAATCTGTATTGTTCCCTCCCAAGATAGGTATCGCTGCAGGATCTACCTGCCCAACTTATCCCTTCCCCTTTGCATTGACATAAACTTGTTAGGTCAGCAGAACTGACTTTGAAAGCTTATGGAATGCTGTGCAATGCTTAGAAAATTCTCTGCCTTCAATTTTATGTAACATTTTAACCAAAAGAAGTGTGCAGTATCATGTGAAAGTGTTGTTGGGGGCCACAGACACTTTTTTTTTAATCTGTACGTGCTATGTAACTGTACAAAATAAAGGTCCTGATTTTAAGACCATGTGTGCAGGATTGATTCAGTGTTTTTTTAGCAAGTTATTTCAAATTGGAGAGGAACCAGCAGAACCGTGCCACTTCAGACGAGTCATCCTGCTGCTGGCGACAGCTTGCCAGGGCACATGTACTCCCAATCTTCTGTGGACATATTACACATAATGAGTTGCTCCTTCTATCTGCAACAGGATAATTGCCCAATTTGGTGAGTAGCAACTGGGAATATAAGATATAAACTAATCCTTGTGTAGCTTGTGCTTTTATAATGCCTATTAGAAGGTATTTGGACCTAGGTATGTTTAGATTTCTATACAATGTCTCTATTACAAGCTTACTTTAAAGGGACAGTTAAAACTTTTTTTTTTAAATGGGGGAATTTATCAAAACTGGAGCAGACATAATCCAAAGAAGTTGGCCACAGTAACCAATTAGCTTATCTCTCCAGTTAGTTCAGTAAAGCTTTAAAAATGAAAGATAGAATCTGATTGGTTGCCATGCACAACTGCTCCAGTTTTGTTAAACTCCCCTCATTGGGATGCAGTTATCAAAACTGGAGCAGGCAGAACCTGGAACAGTTGCTCATGTCAGCCAATCAGCTTCTCTTTTCAGTCTGTTCACTTAAGCTTTGAAAATGAGACAGATGCTGATTCGTTGCCATGCACAACTGCTCCAGTTTTGATAAATTCCCCCATTGTATTTTCAGCATGCGCATATTTTGCTTTATTGCAAGGCTTATCTTAATTTTATAATACCTTTCACGTTTAAATAAAGCTTGCTTTTGTTTTTTTAATATATATATGTAATTGTATTAAATATTAAGATTTGTAGATTAGAAACTAGAGGACCCTCCAAGTAGCTTTGTGCTGTGCGACAGTAAAGCCCACCTATTGTGTAGCACTGCGAAGCAGAGTCTGCATACATAACTATGCAAATATGATTATCCTCATGTGCATATATAATTACAAATGATGCATAGAAACAATTAGTTTAAAAAAAAAACAAGGTTAATACATATTGACACAGTATTTGACATAAAACGAATCTCTTTTACACATCCACCTTAAAAGAAATATTAAAAAACGCTATACATTTCTTATATAATCATTCAAAGCTTAGAGAACCTGTGACTACATGCATGGTTACCTATTGACCCTGGTTTGCAAAGACTGTCCTAAAGTTTACAGATTTGTCTCTAAAAAGTACCTGATTTTTTAATTTAAAATTCAAATTGAATTAATCGTCACATTGAAATCCCTGTTTTCAAACTCACTTCCAATCTTTTTATCTTATGTTGGCTTTATAAATGAATTTGCTATCTATTGATGCTATTTTGGCTTCTTCCAGTAATTATACATTACAAGGGTACTCAAAATTCAATAATGCTATCAAAAGAAACATTTTATAAAACAAGTTAGTAAATAAAATGCCAGAATGGAACTGTAGTCCAAGACATTACTGTGAGTAACTAGCTTTGGTCTGGGAAATGTTTTAAATAATGATAAATCCATTGAGTTTGAAATTGGCTACAGGTGATGTAACTGTAACTTAAACCTCAAGTAACCAGTTTCTCATTTGCAAAAGTTGCAACATTGTAAAAGCCAAATTCCTCTTTAAAAAAACGTTATGATTACCACAAAACTTACATAAAATACAGTGTATATGGACATTACCTGTAATATATCCTGATCTGAGTGCAGTGCCTCTGATCAGAAGGGCAAAAGGAAGAGGGGAGAGTGACAAGGTGTGTGTAACAGTGTCACCAGAGAGGGAGGACCTGTCTCACCCATAGCCTCACAGGATACGCCCTCTGTGTCAACATCCAGAAAATCTATTACAGATAAGATACCCATGTGACTACAGGTAGAACCTGTTAACGTTTTAATCCTCTGGATACTCCCCAGCATAATGTCATGCTCTGCAACCTGTCCCCTGTCCAACCTGTTCAGCCACAAGCTTTGAGGAATCTAATGGAATCAATGCACTCAGTCGTGTCATGCTGTTTCCTTTTGTTACGTTCTGTACAGGACTGTGAACAGGGGCACAGGACAGTGTTGAATAATGTTATCAATGAATTGTTGCCAACTGCCTTGAATTTTTGTTTAGGGACAAACCTGCCTTTTGAAGGTCTGAGCCAGAAAAAAAAAAGGTGTGTTCTTGGTTGTGTCACTTCTTTGTAACTGCTAATTGATATTGCATAAAAATCACTCTTGTTTTGTATTTTACATTATACTTGAATATTTGTTTTTAAAAAACACAAAACAATTTATGGCATAGGCCATGGATTTAGTTCTGTTAACTACACAACTTACATTGGGTTAAATTAAAGTATATCTTTTTTTAAATTATTATTATCAACTTTTTATTCACTTTCTTGCATTATTTAATACAATTACATAAAAAGAAAAAAAAAACCAACATTACAAAACCAGTTTTAGCACGACAAATAAATATACAATTTACATTATCATTCAACACCACCCAACCCCTATAAAGGGGAGAAATAATAAAAAATAAATTATTATATATTAATTAAATTAAAGTGTATCTAACCCCAGGAACAAACATGTTATATATTGTAGCTTAGCAATCCTTGAACGTGTTGGCTGCATTAGTTTTTTAAATTTTATTTTCACCTGATGGTCCAGCCAGTAACATTCTTCCTGTCCTAGGATGATAACACTCACTCACTATACTGTGTCAATAAAGCACCAGTAATGTAACCCTAAAGCTGGCCATACAGTATGCAAATTCCAGCCAGTTCTGGCAGCAATTCGCACAGTGGGTGCCTCTGTTGGCACCCTTTCGGCCGGCATCCCTCAATCAGCTGATTGAAGGAGCCAGTCAGAAAATCTTAGAACGAACAGAACTGGCAGTCAAAGAGCTGCCAGCTCTGTTCAGTTATTGTGACAGGGGGGGGGTGACTGCTGCCAGAATACAAAAGATTATGCGCGTTGATCGTGGATTCCTCGATCAACGCACTCGTAGTATTGATGGAGGAATTTGTTCTATTTTTTTCATTCAGCCTGCGGGTGAAACTAAAAAAATAGAACTGTGTATGGCCAGCTTAAGGCAAGACTACACCTTCCCTCTCCTCTTCTCCATACAATATGAGGGAGATGTTCTGTTGTCCACAGAAAGATCTGGGAATAATACAAACTGATACCAGCCAGCACAAGAAGAGAGCGTAGGAAGATATCAGCTCACATGATTTATAGTAGGATCAACATGCATTTGATTGGATTTATTGAGCAAATAACAAACCACTTCTAATTGTATAGTTACTAGACTATAACACAGCAAATAAAACAAGTTAATTGTTGAAATTTGCATAGACTTTAATGTTTATTTACATCACATTGACTGAGCCACTACACGAGAGGTTTAAAGTGCTAGTGAGTGACCGATCTCCCATGATTACAAAATGTGGTAAATTAATCACTTAAAATATCATTAAACTCTCTGCTTTTTTTGCATATATCTACTCCTAGCAAGCAGTAGATATATGCAAACATATTTTAAAAAAATAAAAAAATTGCCAAAAAGTAATTACTTACCTCTGCCTCCGCCACTCACTCCCGTCTGAAGATCTGGAGCTTCTCAAGTGGCCGAGCAGGATGATGGGGCGGGCACATCCACAGTAGAGATCTTCGGCAGGAAGAAGAGAGTAAGTCAATGCACGCAGCCGTGAACATGCACGTCGGACAGGCACCTTGGGACACAGAAGACAGCACTGGATCAGACACCGGCACCAGGGCTGGAGGGATTGCTGGAAACAAGTGTCAGTAAGAAGATGATCGGATCAAGAGGCGACACTTAAGGTAAGTCCTTACAGCACAATTACAATGGGGGAAAAAAATGCTGACTTTAATGTCACTTTAAAGCGAACCTTCCACAGAATGCTTTTTTAGTGTGACTCCTTGCTTAAACATTGCATTGAACTAAAAAGAAAAACGCACCCTCCACTTCCCCCCTTTTTGGCTTTTGTAGTGCAGGGGGTAATGTCACCATCTGGCCAACAAGATCCCCGTGCCTCACTTCTCTAAATCTTGTGAGGGCTGCTCAACATTCCCCAGTATTTCCGTAATTTTCTCCTACAAATCTTCAGTTCACAAACATAAGCATTGCTTATGTCTGGAATCATTAATTATTCTTTTGCCTGCTATGCACATTAAAAATCTTAATTTCTGATAAATCATTATTATTGCTTCGACTTATACTTTAGTTCCCCTACTGGGTGTAAAGCAGTATACCAGGAAGTACCGGGCATGGAGAACCTATGACTCATTTAGCTTCCCCCCCATGATAGAAGGCTGGGGGACTAAGCAACCAATTGCCAGGCACCAGCAATGTAACATGGAGGTGGGTAGAGACTAATAAGTAGGAATGCACCGATACTTTTCACATCCCAGTGCAGATACTTGGCATTTTCATGAGAACTACCAGGGTTGCAACGGTTGCAGCTGGGACCTGGCTCTGGCGCTCCACCACTGTCTTGAAATAATTAGTCTGTATTGTTATAGAAAATCTGTCACATGACAATAAACATAAATGTATCAGTACTTGTATCTGTGAGGACTTGGGCAAGTATCAGTACTTGTACTTGCAAAACTGGTATCGGTGCATCCCTTTATTTATATTTATAAAAACAAAATCATACATTAAAACAGAGATGTACAAATCCCAGGAGCTCCGTGTGATCCTTACAAATGACAGCTGCCTCCTAACTTTTGAATTTTTCTCTCGTCTAGTCTTGGAGCTCGAAAAGTATCTGTACTTGTACTTGTACCGAGTACAGTACTTGGTATCGGTGCATCCCTACTTATAAGTCTTGTGTAAGCTCTGTCCAAAGCAAACTGCTTACTCAAGACTTCATCTATTCACTCCTCTGAATGAACAGAGCTTCCGGGGAGCAAATTAAAGGCAAGTATTTGTAGTTAGCACCAGGTAAAGTGAGCCTGTCAACACAGGATCACTTCTAAAATACAAGTCAGCCTGTAAAAATATATTATTTACAGGCTATATAATCATCCAATGACCCGTGTGTTATAAAGCCACAGATTCATTGCTCTCCAGTGGCTGCATGTATTCCACACTTCCAGGTGTTTAGCATACATGCCCCCCTAGAAACATTGTGGTTTCTCCAGACAGCTTGCATGACACTGCAGGACGTAAGAGCTCTCAGGAACAAATACAGTATACGGTAGGGGTAGCCAGTGTAAGACCCACTTGAAGGGTCCAACTCCTGCAGTGGCAGATTTTCAACACACGGGCCACCGGAAAGGTAGGTATATTTATAGACTGCCTTGTGTTTAGAAGTGACCTTGTGATGACAGGGTTACATTAATTGAACCTGTTGCTTTGCCCATGTAGAGATTCACATTACAAAAGCAATAAACTATACAGAAATCTTTGTAGACTGACCGTAACAGTCAGAATACCTACAAATAAATAAATCATTAAAGTAACAAGCATTCATTATTATAATGCAGTGAATGTATCCTTTTTGCCTGGTAATACCTTTAGTGAATTGAGAAATCCATTTCACAGACCAATAATAAATAATAACATATATAATAACAACAATATCACATATGCGGTGGTTTTGTGAATTCAGGCTATTGCTATGTGGTTTTGAAAGCCATTTGAAAAAAATGTAGTTCAACTCGACCAGAATAAAGCATGCAAATGTATCTTCTCATGTCCATGCATTTTACTTGCAATGGAATGTATTGTAAAATGCATGACAAAGCAGCTCCTGTGAATAAGCCCTTAACAATAAATATTAGTGATTCATTGTCCAACGTCTCCTTCATAGGCTTGAATGGCTGTGGGAGGTTAATAGTTCAACAGTCAGTCACTTATGAGACTGTTTCGAACACCCTCATAACGCCCTTATGCGATTTATCTCATAAGACTAGTCTCTCAGCAATTGCCCCCAAAAATATTAGTGTATACCAATGAATTAATCGAAGAGTGTTTAGACTTTAAAATTAACAATCCTTTGCATAGCCCCAAATTTACCATATTGGGATAAATTATACATGAATACAATATACATACATTTACACACAAATGTGTAACTTTCGACCCCAGTACATTACCAACTACTAGCCTTTGATTGCAAATTCACTATGAAGTCAGGCTGGCCATTAAGAACACAATGATGATCAGCAAAGATGGACTTCCCCAGGCTACTTTAGGTTAGCCAAACCCCTTCATAAATTCCAAGGATCCATAATTAGTCCTGCAAACTGAGCACTATAATATTAGAGCTTAAGTAGAAACCCCCCAAAAATCCAAAGAGTAGGTACCTTAGAGTAGGTGCTTTCTTATCAATGCAGACTGACCTACAGCTAGATATATACTGCACATGGTGAGTGTGCCTGGAAACTTTTTGTTGTTTTTACTCTTTTTGTTGTTTTACTGTTTGAAGCCCTTCCGTGTGCACCTTGCTGTAAAGCTGGTAACAAATTGATGAGTGCGTTTGCCATTTGTTTTGCTTGACTGATTTGGTGCAGTGACGCATGGGGGGGTCTCAGCTGCCGTTGTGATGTGCGGGGTCCCTTGTGCGTACCTGTGCCTTTAAGAGAGGTTGGGCTTCCTCCTGACAAACCTGCACCCAATTTAATATTTTGCCCCACGTGCTCCAAGATGGAGACTCTCATAGTTTAGAGTTAGGGCCGCACTATATGTAGGTGCCTTGACGTGGCTGTGCGGCTTTCACATTTTCTGCAGAAGACGTGTATCTAAACCTCTGCTTTTAACCTTAGTGGTTAGACAGGTTTTTTTGCATGCTGGCTGGTGAGTGTGCCTGGAAACTTTTTGCTGTTTTAGCATTAATATGAGGCAAGGACTAGGTTACTTTAACAACATGTTAAAACAAATGCAGGCTCCATGGCGGGCACACATACTAATAAACCAACAACCAAACCAAGAGGTACATTAAAAGATTTCATTTTTGTTTTGCATAGAATAGAGAATGGCTTACATTGACTACTGCTCCTTGCTGTTTAAAAGTTTTAGTTTCCTGCAGAATCGGCTGGTCCCCTGAAAACTGGTCCTGACTTCCTGTTTTAGAATGACTCCTTTCTCAAGCAAAGTGATATGCAGTCACCCTTGTGTGTGCTAGTAAGCTGTTTGTGTCTCCACAAACACACAGACACAGCAAGGCAAGGCACTTCCCTCCCTCCTGGCCTCCTCTCCACCCTCCTCCAAGCTAGTAAATGAATAGTTGCTGGAGTCTACTCTGTCCTTTGTGATCTTAAACTGGACAGGAAGTTCAGGGAAGCTGAGCCAA
Source organism: Nanorana parkeri (assembly GCF_000935625.1). Classification (NCBI taxonomy): domain Eukaryota; kingdom Metazoa; phylum Chordata; class Amphibia; order Anura; family Dicroglossidae; genus Nanorana; species Nanorana parkeri. The sequence continues at coordinate 906,456 of NW_017306796.1, read as the reverse complement.
GAGACTTGGAAGCAGCTGTTCAGAAACATGATGCTTGTAAGTGTTTGGGCAAAAATGTAAAGCAATGCTTTGCTGGGCAATGTATATTTGTTTGATCTGGATTCATTATTAAAAAAAGTTTGAGAATTGAATACTACTTTAGTAACTCATCCTTAGTTTCAACAGAATCTCAGATTATTAGTTTATCCTCCTTTTATGAAGAACCCATTCAGTAGACATGAAATAAAGATTTTCTAAGGCTTTTAAAGAATTTTTCACCCAACACTATTGAGGGTTGCCTGTGTACAAATGAGTACTTGTCTCTACAATCCAATTTTAAAGATCATATTTCATATTTTATTCCAGTTATCTTCTCCCTTTGCTATATCTGGACAACTTAACATCTTACAGGGTGGGAGACATGGGGGGATGCTTTCAGATGTCTTTCATGCAACTGGAACAGCAAGATTTTGTGTAAACAAAATATCATCATACTGCAAAGGAACATTAGGTGGGCTACTCCAGATAGAGGTTGCTGGGCTGCGGTTATTCTTGCTATTCCAGCATACATGTGAACAGTTTGCTATACGTCTATGCAATGTGTACTTTCTGAGCGTGGTTTTGAACTGCTGACCTAGATACCATACTTTTATAGTTTGTTAGGGGCGTTTGCTGTGCCTCATGTCAGTCTAGCAGTTCATGTAGGCGGAATCAATGGTGAAGCAATTTTAGCACGTAGTGCATGAAGTCATCTGCTTACATGTATGTGCAACTGACACTCATCCATGTTGTCAATGATCACTGCTGCTGTTCAGGAACTAAAATTAGACTCTCACAGTTCATTTAAATCACTTGGTTGTCTCATGTAACTAGGTTTGTAATGCTGCTAAATCTACCTTTCTTATATTGTAAAGCTTGGAAAACGAGAAAAAAAATAATAATTAAAAAAAGGTCTTTAAAATGTGTTCAATGGGTTTAAAATGAAAAACAAAGATTACTGTGTTGTGTTTTTTTTTTATATTGAAACCCTTTTTTTTAGTGTTGGATAGAGTGGGAAAAGGTTAGAATTCCTATCAGGTTTTACTAAAAAAAATTTTCATCACTTTCTGTTCTGGGGACAACATTTTACCAAACAGGAAGTGAGGAAAAATCTGCAACAGGAAGACAGACAACCAAAAGCGGGCAGGGGTTCTAGCATCCCCCTCTTTAAGTTAATAAAAGCATGTTTACTTCTGTTTGTGTCGCATTTGGAGGGTTTCCTTCACTTCCTAGAGACAAGGTTGTCCCGGGGACAATGAATAAGTGTAAATCTCTCTAATGAGTCACGCATAGCAGAAAAACCGGACTGAAAATCTAATTCTTCCCAGCCCTCAAAGATAAAAAAAACTGTTTTTGCTATAGATACACTTTAACACGTGTACTCTTTTTACTTTGGTGTCACATGTTTTCTCCTACTTGTTACATAACAATCTGGGAGATTGAACAAACATTCTCCTATCACCCAAAGGTGTGTGTTCGTGTACCAGGCAAAACATGTCCTGATGCCTCCTGGCAACTATCTTATTTTAAGAAACAGTGAGGATGAACCATCAGAATTAAATCCGACTGAACAACTAGTCTTCTGCAAAGGAGAAGGTGGGGGCATCACATAGTTTCCAAATATATAACACCATGGCATCAAGGGTCATCTTATGTATCTAGGCACCTTTTTTATATTATTCTAGTTCTGATTATCCTACCTATTGACCTTTCTAAAGAAAATATGAAGGTCAAAGATGAACAGTGACCTAACTGCCTAAGACAGTGGTAGGAAACCTCTGAATTCCAATTGTTGTGGAACTACTAGTCCCATTAGGCATTATAAGACCTAGATAGCCACATGCCTGAGTCCCAGAGGCAGAGGCATGGAGTACCAAGGTTGTATACCCCTGGTCTAAGGTAATAAAACAGTAAGAAAATGCAACTGTCAATCAAAGTAATGAGTTAGGTGCAGTTAATACAATAAAATAATATTTTATTGATGTATACACAAATAACTTTGAATGGTTGCTACAAGTCTCATCTGCATATCACTTGTTTTCAGCTTTTAGTCCAGGAACCCTGACCCATGATGCTGATTTTTTACATGAGACAAAATAACAAAAGGAAGCATTACCCACAGCAAAGAAAGCAATACCCATAACAACCTATTACATTTATACTGTTACAATTCACCAGGACTGTCATAGAAGGACGAAGGGTTCCTCCTCCTGAAGAAAACTAAAACCTGTGACGTCAACATTTTCTCCAGGCACTGTGCTGAATTCAGGGACAAATATTGTTCAGGAATTTAGGTGTGGCCTTCAATGAAGTACCCCTTCTAGATTATGAATTCTCATGTTTAACTTTGTGCCTCTCTACTAATACTGGACACCTCATTATGATTTTATGCTTTGAGATTGATGCATATTTTGACACACGCTTTACGTTCATATATTAAAGGAGAACTATGAGGTGAGTTTCTCCTGAACGAAAAGTTGCCACAGTCTCAGTCTCTCTTCTTAACTGATCTCCAGTCACCATCTGTGTGTCTGTCAGATTACTTGACAGCGACTGTTAGCCCGAAGATTTTCCTTTCCGCTCATTCGATTTTCTGATTGCTGGATGGAAGGGTGCCAACAGGGTCACCCACTGTGTAAATTGTAGCTTGTTCATCATCATGAACCAACCAACATTCGTACAGTGTATGACCAGCTTCACATACAGACCACCATTTACTGAGATTCAACACACTGATCCATTTGGATTGGGGGATATCTCTGTCTTTTCACAATTTCCACATCTCAGACTTCTATCTGGCTTGACGGCCTGTCTATGTAGACCAAACTGGCCTGACCACATGCTCCCCAAGTGCCAGACTTCAAGTTGCTCTTGTAGCACATAGGAACAATGACTGACTAGAAAATACTCTCTTTAATGCTCACCTGTCTCCACCTGTTCAGGGACACTTTACCTAACAGGCACTTTCAGCATCTTTACACCGTGAACAGTCTACCTTCACAACATGTTCCGGAATTTTGTTACAACCTCTTATAAAGTCAGCTGCCTATGCCTCTGAAGCAACTGGTAACTTTGTGGCAAAAAAGCTACACAAGAAATTCAGTGCATCCTGTCAACAACTTAACTAACCCCCCACACACACGCCTCAGCAAATTACCCTTCATGCTGGCCCATATATTAAGACCTGGGATAGCATTTACTAGCTCTAGAACCTTAACAAGGTTACAGAGTTAAGGTTTTGTCAGAATGCCCATTACTATCCATTCCAAAAATCTTGTTTCTTCATCTTAAATACTCTGACTAGGCCCCTACCTTTGCCAATACAGTCCAGGCAGCATAAAATGAAAGATATTCAACTGAGTTATAAGTAGAAAGCATGAATCTATCGCATTCCTCAGGTTTTATTTGAAATTCCCCTCAGTACATTGTTTTCCTGACTGACTGAAGCATTCCTTTCCAATTTTATACCGGCTCCTAAATTTGCAGTCATGGATTGTCAATTCTGGTAATATTTTCCCATCCTTGTAATAAACAATTTTAACTTAGAGCAATGCTGCGCTGTACTCTGTATATGTAAGGTGTCTGCATTCTCTAAAACAACCCATCAGGTCTTGGCTTTTATATTTCTAGTAAAGGATGGAAAAACGGCATGAAGAACCCAAACGTTTGCTGCTGGAAAACAGCTTCCAAAGACAGTTCTAAAACACATTCATCTTTTTTGGATTCAGTCCAGTTTTAAAAGACTAATCTCCTCTTACCTGTAAACTTTCATAATGAGGAGGATACCCTTACCGGTGCTTCCTTCCACTTTACAAACCAAAATATATTTGGCTGCATTCTAAATGTTACTTAATATTTAGGCATGGAGGAAACAGACAGAATCATAAGATGCTTTAGTAGGTTCCAAGAAAAGAGGTCACTATATATGTTGCTGTACTCCTGACAAACCGCACGACTGTGTTGAAAGCAGCGTGGGTTTCTTTATGACTCATTCCTATTTTTTTAACTTCTGATGGCAGGAACTGATTTCACATAGAATCTGATAATGCATGTTTTTTTGCCAAATTGCTCATGTTCTTTAATTTTTATTTATTAATTGGCATGTACAGGGTAATTTAAAGTGCTTTATCTAGCACTGCCAATAATTTTGCTATCTCTATGTGCACTTGGCGAGCCTGCATCCATATGCATTCATAGTGGGATCTTTAAAAGGCAGCTTTATCAGCCATAAAATCAGAAAGCTATGGAGGCTATTTACTAAGCTGCCGAAGTTAGCCGAGTAAATAACCGAGCCGAAGTGAAGGGAGCAGAACGCTGTTCGGCTATTCACTTCAGCCGTACATTGGCTGAAAGCGGATGTACATCGGCTCCCTTCGGCTGAGCCGAAGTGAAGAGCGAGTTCGACTCAGCCGATCCAACATCTGTGTATGAGAGTGTGTGGGTGGGATCTTCTACAATTCTTTTATTATATATTTGTTACATTTTTATTTGTTTTACTTAATTTCCTTATTATCACAAGGGGCTGGCAATAATACATAAGGTGTGACAAGTACCCTTTATGGAAGCACCAAAGGTCTAGTGGACCCCTAATACCTTCTTTTCCTCCAGCCCATGCAGTCCCTAATCTGCTTTTATCCCAGCCATGAACCCGGAAGTGCTTAGCGCTGTTCGAGGTTCATTTAGCCTAGAGGTAATTGGTGAACAGACCTAATCCTGCTTTCCCAGGTTCACCGAGTAGCAAGGCATGTCCAGAGACCATAAAGGAGGATCGGGAGAGGGAACAGGCTCTGCCATGTTTCCCCTAGAGGGAAGTTTGCCAGCAAGAGTGCCACATAACAATGAACAGCATAGCAAAAAAAGAGAATTTTTAGAGTTGTTTATTACAATTCTGCTACATTGTCCCTGTGTGGAGTTGGCCATCAAGCCTAAATGGAACCCTTAGTGCAAGCATGTCAATGGAGAAATGAAACAGACTGACAGACTGAGGATAACAAATATGCAATTGGCTGCTGAAGGTGCCCTGTCTAATTAATTTTAAAACAGTACTTAATTACTAGGTTAGTAGGTAATTAACATACAAAGTTTATACAGAAGGATTAGAACCTGGCAGTTTTTATTGCAGTTTTTGCTGCCACTGTTTTTCCTAAAAATCTCCCCAATGGAGACTTGTACAGCAATTCAACCTAACAGCGACCCCAACCCTACTCTGTTCTATGCAAAAAAAAATTGGCTGCAGTTCCATTTAAAAACACGTCTTTAATGTAGTCTGAATCAAAACAATGCAACAAGTAGAACAATCTTTCCTTGGCTGGAGTGTAATAAAAACTCATACTGCTCTTTTGTGGTAAACTGTTAAAGACTTTAATGGTGACAGTCTCCATGCAGAGAATTATGTTACCAGCCTGTGCATTGTGTGTTTCATCTGCAGTATGTTTACTGTGTAATTATTTACCTTAGTAAGGTTTGGCCAAAGCATCCACTGCTTAGCAGGAAAATATTTTGCAGTCAGTGTAAGGATTGGCATTGTTAATCTGAGAGTCACTCAAAGCTTGACTCATACACAGAACACGATGTCTCCTGTATTTAAGAGCTCTTTATAGCTTGTACTTTCTTTCTATACACCTTTTTCTTTTACCAAATATTTCAGACAAATATGTAACACCTACTCACAGCAAATTGAATGCGTCTCATTCTGGTTTTTGTGAGCATATTTTGGCACATTCATGTCAATGAGCAAAATGCACGTAACACACGCAAATAATCGCAACACGTGTTTTTCAAGTGTTTTCTATTGAGTCTATGGGACAAAACTTGTTGAAATCAGCCCCAAAGTAGCTCATGTCGTATTATGTGCGACAGGCGTATTTCTGCTTGCGACAAAACTCTGACGTGCACTGGGGTCATAGACATGAATGGGATTCTTAGTGTTGAGCTGTTTGGCACACTGATTTACGAGCGACAAATAGCTTAGGTGTGAAGGGATCCTTATTGTACTGTAAACTCTAGCTGTGAATGTAAAACCACAACATGAGAGAAGTTCCAAAGACTTGTGCTGTCAGAAGCAGCAAATAAAATGCCGTCTCCATCTGGATGGTGATCGTATTTACACTCAGGAGACACTATAGAGATGCAGGTGCCTCTTTGTATTGCTTCTTCATTGTCTATTCAAGCAGAAGACATCTGTGGAACCTCGGTGAGAACCTTGTGACACATGAGAGAAAATCTTTACCTTGCAAAATGTTAGGAACTGTACAAGCTAGTTTATGAAACATTTATATTTCCCCTTTTTAGCTTTCCTTTTATTGTCTATGTCTAAAGCTGGCCTTACACATAGATTTCTTTTGTTCAGCCTGCAGGATAAACAAAAAGAAATCTAACAGATTTCCTCCATCCATGCTAAACTGTGTCAATGGACACATTTTCCCTGTTGGGGTAAGAGAAAAAAAAGTAAATAACATTTGTAAAAAAGTGATAAAAAAGGTTTTAAAAAACAAAAAATTAAAACTAAGCCTTCATCTCTAAGGTCTTGTAACGTGACACACTGTACAATATCATAATATCTGCCACAAAGCATCATGGACGTGGCAATATATACAGCACTGTCCAACTGCAATGCTAACATTGCAGCAGGCAGCTGGGGAGCAATAAAACCACAGATTAACTGCCTGATTTTAACCTCATGCCCCTGACTTTCAAACTGAATAATTAAGGTAAAGTAAGAAAAGCTCAATACATTTTCTAAGTGCATATGTTATAATCATTAAAATGTATGTATATTAAAACAGTTTTTTTGAATTTTGGATCGAGTAGGGAAGGGATAAAAACCTGCCGGGTTTTCCTGGCTGACTTTGTCCCATCCAAAAGATTTCCCTTCACTTTCTGTATATAAGCACCACAAAAAGCATCACACCTCAAGTCACTGCAGCTCCACTACAGTGCATAGGAATGTAACTTTGTGACAATTTATTAAAGTTTTTTTTAAGGTTAAGCAGTGCCTTGCCCCAGCAGCCTTATATAGTGTGCTGCAGGGACTTAGCTGTGAGACAAGATTGGGCAGAGTCATCAGAGGCAGACTTTGCCCAATCATGGCTCTAAATGTGTACTGAGCCCTGATTGGCACCTGCGGTCAGGTGCAAGACTGCAGCCAATTACAGTTTCGGAGGGCGCAATGCATTGTGGGATGTTCCACGGTCGAAAAGACTGCGAACATCCCGCAATGTTCGGCGTTCAGCGAACGCTAGAACAGGCTATGTTCGAGTCGAACCTATGTTCGATTCGAACATGCAGCCCATCACTACACAGGAGGAGATTTGTCAAGCAAGACACCTATCTAGTACATATCATGCTAATGAATCATCCTAAGTAGGGATGCACCGATACCGATACTAGTATCGATATCGGTGCCGATTCCGAGTACTCGCCCAAATGCTCCGATGCCTAGCACGAGTACTTCCGGTATCAGGAAGCCGGGCAGCGCGTCATTACACGCTGCCTGGTTTCGCGATTGACCGGAAGCTGGCCTCTTGAGGTAAGGTTACCTTACCTTAGTATGTGCAGCCTGTCATCCCCCAGGGCCTCGCCAGCGGCCTTCGTCCGGTACCCAGCCCGAGCTGTCCAATCAGGAAGCCGGGCGCTGTCTAATGACGCAACGCCCTGCTTTCTGATTGGCCGGGAAGCTGGCTTCATGCTCCCTCGTCATCTCATGACAAGAGAGCGTCATTACGCGTCATTACACGGCGCCCGGCTTCCTGATTGGCCGGCTAGACGGCTCTGGCTGGGTACCGGACGAAGGCCGCGTTCTCGCTGGAGAGGCCCCGGGGGATGACAGGCTGCACATACTAAGGTAAGAGGGGACTTTCTTGTTAATCGGGAAGCCGGGTGGCGACTCTTTACACGCTGCCCGGCTTCCCGGCTAATCAGGAAGCCAGGTGGCGAGTCATTACACGCCACCTGGCTTCCTGAATGGGACTTCCGTTACTCGGTAATTGGTATTGGCGAGTACCGAAAAAAAAATTATCGGTACTCGTACTCGGTACCAAAATACCGGTATCGGTGCATCCCTAATCCTAAGAATAGACTTTTAAAATATAAAATAAAATAAGCAACTATGATAACATTAAAAAGCTTCCAAGAGCCAATTGCTGTTCATAGTTTAGAAACTATCATAATTATTATAACAACAGTGCCACATGCAGGCCAGCCGAAGTCACTACATCCAATCAAAGTAAAGGTTACCGGGCATTTTCATATCAGGGTTTAGCCTGTCTGGGTATTGTAATCTTTTTTTTGTTTCATAAACAAAGTGTATTGAAGTAAGAAACATAATATTTACATCAAATATCCAATAAAGGCAAGTTGAAATACCAGTAGAAGAAATACTGATCTTATGAAAATGTCACAATGTGTTTTTTTTTGTTGCCAATCCATCACTGGCTCCAACTGCACTCAGATATAGGGATAACCTTGTCAAATATAAAGTATATTGGGGAGTAGGAATGGGATGTCCAAGGTAAGTATTCAAGAAGGCTACTGTGAGAGGGAAGTTTCGGTTAGCTTGTGGTTGCGACTAGTTCCCATCCTGCAGATTCACCTAGTTAATTCTGAGGATGGGAACTAGCTTGCTCAGTGTGAACTGGCTAGTTCCCATCCCACAGAATAACCTTTTGCCCCCTAGTGGTCCGGTGATGTATAAGGATGGGAACTAGCCAGCTCACTATGAAGGAGCTAGTTCCCATCCCGCTAAATAACCTTTCTTCATTATTACCATACAGGTTATTTAGAGGGATGGGAACTAGACAGGTCACTATGAAGGAGCTAGTTCCCATCCCGCTAAATAACCTTTCTTCATTATTACCATACAGGTTATTTAGAGGGATGGGAACTAGACAGGTCACTATGAAGGAGCTAGTTCCCATCCTGCTAAATAACCTTTTGCAAGCGACCGAAAACCCCCCAAAAACGAATAGGATATATTTTTTATTTTGCGGACGGTTGATATGCTTTAAAAAGTGGTCGGTTGCTTCTTGCACACTAACAATTTTGTTAGCAACTAAAATAATTTCATGCCTAACAAAATTTGTTGTTTACATTTTGCTGACGGGTAGATTCCGTGTTTGGCAGCAGAATGTAAATCAATGGTGAGAATTGACTAGTTAAAATCTCAAAAGCCTATAGCAGGCTGGCTTTTGAAACTCCGCCCACCAAGCAGAGGATCGTACCGGAGAGAGAACTTTCTCTGGGCCTTTCCTCTGTTCCATTGGCAGAGCTTCAATAGCCATCTGGCTATTGTAATTTGAAATAGCCAATAACAGTCTATCTATTGCTCGCGGCTGCTTGCATGGGCCGGTCAATTCAACTGATTTGTAGCACAAGTGATTATAAAACACTAGGATATGATAACAATTTCCCCGACCAACTTATATCTTATGATGCTTCCACTACGGTTTTTAATTTATTTTGAAACAGACACAAATACCGTATTTTTCGCTCCATAAGATGCACTTTTTTTCCCCCCAAAAGGAGGGGGAAAATGTGCCTGCGTCTTATGGAGCGAATCCCGACGCCCGAGACATGCAGTTTCGGGCGCCGGGCGAGTAGTAGGAGCCACTGCTCGTTTAATACGAGTGATCTAACGAGATCACTCGTCTTAAAGCCGAGCAGCGGCGGCGATCGAGTTCAGCAGCAGGAGCCACTGCTCGTTTAATACGAGTGATCTAATGAGATCACTCGTATTAAAACCGAGCAGCGGCGACGATCGAGATCACCATAGAGCAGACGAAGAACGGACTTTCTTCGTCTGCTCTGTGTCATCACTGAGACCAAGGCGCTGTAATCACAGCGCCACCTGTCTCAGCGGTCACTAACTGCAGCTTCTGTCACAGCTTCTGTCATAGAAGCTGTGATAGAAGCTAGTCTGTCGAGTGCTCCATAAGGCGCGCCGGACCTCCCTGCGTACTATGGTCCGGTGCGTCTTATGGACCGCAAAATACGGTATACCAAATTTATTAACATAATTGCCTAAAAGCCATGTGGTACCTTAAGCCCAGCAAAGGCTTGTCACACCTCACTAATTCACACTCAAATCTTAACATCTCATGGGTCCCCTTTGCAATGATTAAATAATGAAGGGGTGTAAAACTCGATTCAGTGGGAGAGGGGGGCACTGGACCATTTTTTGTTTCACCAGTGTTAATGTCTGCGTGAGTTTATGATGTCAGTGTGTGATTGTGACCATTTCTTTGTATGCAATATCAGTAGATTTTTTTTTTTGTGCTGCTTTGTGTGAGCAGTGAGGTGGAAATGTGTATTAATGTGTGCTGTGTCACTAAATATGTGTGTTAGGCCCCATTCACACCTGTAACTTTAGGTACGATTAGGGAGATCTGTGTCAGAAATTTGTGTTTTCCTGCACCAGGAATCCTTCAACCAGTATTTACATTCAGCAGCTGTCGTGTTCAAGTTAATGATTAGGTGACAGCTGCTGCATGTAAACGCCGGCACACCACATGTTTGCAGCCTCCTTCTCACTGTATAGCAGCTCCTATTCATTAGAGTTTGCCGCCCACTATTTCCTGCTTCCTGGTCACATGTTTCCTGTGACATCACAGGGCAATCTGCGGGATAGGAACTAGCCGCTACCGTTAGCTTGTACGTTGTGGCAACATAGATTACGTCTAAGGGGTCTTCATCATGTATAAATCTGTTGAGGTGTTGCCTAAAAGAACATTGGATGTTAAGGTTACATGTCCCTTCTATGTGGAAAAGGGGCAAACGTGCCAAGGGAAGGATTGGTAATTTTGGATGTTGGGAGTCATGGAAGGCATGGTCACTAAGGGTTGAGGGGCAGATGGTATGGGAAAGATGTGCTATGGTTTGGAGAGTGAGGGGGACAGATGGAAAAGGATGGGGGCAAGAGGAAAAGAAAGAAAAGTATATTGGCACATGAGATGGGGTTCATAATCTCACCAAGAGTATTCCGGCTGGGAATGGGAAGAAGGGGCCTGAAAATATATAGCATGTCGGCTACTTTAGATTTCATCATCTTGTTATGAATTACGAATCAGAGGTGACCATTATCTGAGTATATGTCATCCAACTGGCCCAGGTACATGTGTATTGTGTTAAGATATCATTACGAATGTGTATCAATTCCTCCATTTTAGCTATAGAGTCGATCCTGGAGTACCAATCCCTTAGGGGGGGTTTTTTGCTGTTTTTAAATGTGAAATAGTAGAGTTCTCCTGTATTTATGGGAAGGGGAAGAATCGTGATGTAGGAGAGTCTTGGGTATTTCGCCTGTTATCACCAGGATATGATTCCTAATCGCCTGGCAAAAGTTTTGTGGACAACTTCACCGCACATGGAAGAATGTTCCTTTTTACATCTCCAGCATCGACTGAGATTATGAAGGGAAAAACCTTGCGTAGAAGGCGTGGGACACGCTACCACCTCCTAGAGTATATTTTAAAACTGTTTTCTTGCGTGCTTACATTGTTAGAGCCCTTTGAAGTAAGCTAATTTATGTTTTCCCATTCTTGATCTCTAAAGTTAAAGTAGTATTAAACTCTCTAACTTTTCCAAAAAAATGAATCCAGATCAAACAAATATACACTGTCCAGCAAAGCATTGCTTTACATTTTTGCCCAAACACTTACAATCATGTTTCTGAAAAGCTGTTTCCAAGTTTCTCAGCTCAGCTTATCTGAACTTCCTGTCCAACCCAAGATCTCAAAGAACAGTGCAGGAATTTTGACAGAGTCCAAAGTTCAATAAGCAAAAGAGGGGTCTCAAGGACTCTTCTTTAAGCAAGGTTTGCACAAATGATGTCCAGATATTAAAGGGGAACCTGGGATGTTACGACTTCTTCATGTTACAGGAGTTCCTTTCCTTGATGTTACAAAAAGACCCTCTCTAGCTGCCTGAGCAGCATAATTGCGTCAGCCCCCTAGGGGGATTTTTGTCAGCCCTCTAGGGGATGTCATGGAGCCGGCCCCTAGGGCAGGGCTGGGGTGGGAGAGCAGGTGGGATGAGCCTCTGCTCCTCCCAAAAGGTTAAATTCATAACTAAAAGGATAATGGAGTATTTATATTTAATACAGTCTGACAACCCCTAAATTATGATAAGTCATGAAGTTATCTTTAGACTGAAACTAAACTTGCCAGAGATATGGATGGGGGGGCCAGGAAGGTAAATGTCACCTGTCAGGCCCCAGAAGACCGTAATTATCTAATTTTTGGTATGCCTGTTCTCGTCTTGTCCTAGACCTAGGTATTGACCTTGGCCTGTTTCCTGGACTCTCCCTTGCCTGTCGTTTTAGTACCATGCTGCCTGACTGGTTCTGACCTTGACTTCCTCGACCACGCTCCTGCTTCACGATTCTGCTTCTACACTGCTTGCCCTGTTTGACCTCGGCCACATTGACTACCCTGCTTCTGGACATCTACAGCACGGTGCCCAGCCTCCTTATTGGCACTCATGCTTCTCGCTTTTCGCCCATGCTCTGTCTCCACCACCGGGGGGTGCAGGACACATGATGCAAGAGAGGCCTCCTCATCCACCGGTCTCTCACCAAGTACGTTACAATAACCCTGGTAACTTGACAGGGCAAGATGTATTTTTTCAATGTCCGGCAACCCTATTCAGACTCTATGCCTCTATGTCACCCTGGTCAGTGATTACAGGGTTTGATTTGTCCATTGGAACGTGTAGAAACTGGAATGTATGGTGCAGAAAAAATGCTTTCAGAAGTGTATCAGCAAAGTTTGCAAAAAGTAAATAATCCTAGGAGCTACGTTCATTTTTATTATAGCAGCTCTGCCAAACCAGGAAAAGACTAGCTTGTCCTAGAGGCAAATATTTTATTTGATCTTATGCATGAGCTGTACATAATTCAGGTGGCATAGATCAGATAAGTCAGATGGTAATTGGATTCCCAGATAAGTAACATGGATAGATTTCCAAGTAAAGCAGAGAGTTTGCTGACAGTTTTGGACTACTACGGCAGAGAGGTATTTGATTTACCTTAAAATTGGAAATGTATTTAAATTCATAAAGTACAGTTAGCAAATTTGGGATAGTAATCTGTGGTTGTGAAAGGATAAACAGCAAATTATCAGAACAAGCTGCTAGTTTGTGTTCTCTTTGGTTCACCTTTAATCGACCGATGTTGGGTTCTGACAGAATATATCGTAGGAGGAGTTCAAGCATAAGGATGGCGATTAGGGGGGGGCAAAGGGCAAACCAGTTTTGTCCCGTTGCAGATAGTGAAGCCACTTGACAGGTGGCTATTTACTTGTACCCAGGTTGATGGGACGATGCCAGAATTGAACGTTGACGACATATAGTCCCAGGCCACTCTGTTGAATACCTTCTCTGCATTGAGAAATTATAGACTTCGGCTGATCAGCTTCTCTGACTAATCCGATCCACTGGTTTACGTAATGAGGTCCACTATAATTTTACCTATTTAAAATAAATGAAAGAAATTGCACATCCCTTCCCTTGTCTTCCATCCCAGTGTTCCCACAAAAAGAGGTCTGGTGAGACTGCAGGTAACAGGCTGATAGTTTGAAAACCGGGAATGCCTTTTATAAAAATGTAATGAATATGAGAAAAAGAAAGCCGATTAGTGAATTTAAACTTCACAATCCAGCATCTGGAATGTAACTAGGAAAACAACAGCTGCACTTTCCTCATATTTTCTATGGCAGCAAACTTGGCAGCCTGTTAGCTTTCTAATGTAAGCTGCTAGAAACTACAGTAATTGAAATCCAACTTCAGAGTCTCTGTTGTGATTTTTGAAGATGAAATTACTTTTAAAGTACATGCAGCTAAGCAAGTCGGTGATGGCTTCTTTTCAAACTTCTTTTAGGGTCCACTCAAACTAGCCCACACGCTAAAATTGCCTGTTTAGGCATGCAGGCTGGTGTCCGTTGTATGCCACTAGTGGTGGGCGGTGTCTTGCATTGTTAAAAAGCATGGCACTGTACACCTTTTGTTTTCAGACATTTCATTCATTTCTACCTGAGCTGTGGTGAGAGATGGTGACTTCAGGTGAGCTCTGGTGAGTTGTGGAAAAATACAGATAACATTTTTTTCCTCTACTGCTATGATGGAACTGCAGTGACATGAGTTGCGGTGTGTTGCAAAAAACAATACAGCAGGCCTGTATTTTTACGTAATGCACTGCAACCCACCTCAGCAAAACCTTGTGGTGTGAACAGGGCACATAGAAAACAGTAGTTTTTATTAGGGATGCACCGAAATTTTTTTTGCCAATGTAATTTTAGGCAAAATTCTAAAAAGTACCATGAGGCCGCAAATTCAGTGTATCCCAAGTTTTTGTAGCCCTTGGAATATTACTCTTTTTGTTGCTATGACACCTAATGTTTCCATGTTTGTGATCCATTCCATGTTTTCCAGATGAAAAAGTGTTGTATCCAGGTCTGTCACTAGCTGAGTCTCTGAACACGCAAATAATAGGAGATTGTCCAAGTATTGAACCAAGTACATTCCCTTCTATCTTAAGGGGATTAATGCTTCCAGTATTTTTTCATAGATATGCACGAAGCTGATGGTAGGCTGAAAGGTAGGGTGGCAAACTGCCAGTGTTTTATGCCTTGAACATCTCTCACAACAAACCTCAAATATTTATGTTATGATTTCCAAATTAGAATGTGCCAAACCTTTTAGAACTCTTACAAACCTACATCCACTGGAGAGCATGTTGGCACAACCCGGCCATCCATCACACGGCCTGTCCCAAATATATAAAATTCTGCTCTCCTGTAAGACATCTCAAGAACCAGTATATTTATCACATTGGGAGGCAGACCTGGGTACCACTTTAACTGGGCTTCAGAAAAAGCGTATACTTAGCCTTAATGCGTCATCCTCTATTAGCTCATACGTTGAAGAGGCCTCATATAAACTACTTGCAAGGTGGTATTATACACCGGATCGTCTTCATACAATCCACCCGTCCCATTCTCCGGAATGTTGGAGGGGATGTGGCCTTGTAGGCACACACGGACATATATGGTGGTTTTGTCCGAAAATTAAACCTTTTTGGCTTCAAGTTAAACTCCTTATTTCATCTATAATGGGGCAACCATCTCCTACGGACCCATGGTCCTGTCTAATGCATTTGTCGAACCTAAAGCCCGCAAGGTATAGGAAATCCCTGACGCCACACTTATTGAATGCTGCAAAGTTCCTTATTCCTAAATATTGGAACACACCCACGATACCTTCAACTAAAGAGTGGATACATAAAGTGGAATACTTATGTTTGTTTAATGGAGGAACATACCTTGGCGAGACAGGAACGCACAACTGTGTTTGAAAATATATGGTCCCCATGGATAGCCTTTAAAGCTACACCCTTGTATTTACAACTGATGGGGTAACCAAAATAATAATAATAATAAACAAAACATCATACGGGCAATTAAAGACTAAGTATATGGCGTAAGATGTAAGCTGCTATTAGAAGATTAGAATTTGTATAAATCTTTATAGTTGATAATCTTACCCCCCCCTTCTTTGTTTCCGGTACGATGGATGCTTTGATTTCTCCTTTTATTAGGCGTAGATTTATGATTAAAGTAATATCACTTAACATATTAAGTGGCATAGATATATATCTGGCTAAAGCGAAAAAAATTTACTGGAATTGTATTTGTTTTGTATTTGTTTGTCTCTTTGTCTTAAAATTATATGTCAATAAAAATTGAATATTTAAAGAATGTGCAAATATGCCCTTAGATCTATTGTTACCATGAATGCATTCTTTGTCAACACGTTTCTCAGAGAAAAGATTGATTCCATCCTGAACTTTTTGTACCTGATGGAACAATTCGGAGGTTTTAAGTTTAGAATATTCTGAAATTTTCCCAAAGGCTTTTGCCTCAGGAAAATGTGGGAATAATATCATTAGTTTTGCTCTTTGCGAGGAACTCCCAAATAAGGTGCTTTCAATTTGTCTTTCAGAAGAGAATATCTGTAAGAAACAAGTCAAGGCAACTGGACTTGCTGTATTTTTCTTGAAGATGTTTCACTGGTTATCCAACCAGCTTTCTCAATTCAGAATGACTTGTACAAAAATTCTATGGGAATGTTGCTCCAATCCACATAATCTGTTAGTCGCAACATATTTCAGAAGAGAAGTTATGAGTAAACTTACTGGGGAAGTCGCACAGAATTTGAGCCTGTAACTCTGACTTACAATATTCAGAACAAGAGTATTTTTTTATTAATAATTTACATTGTGGAAGAAAGTGACCCAATCTTCCTCCCATAACTGGGGCCAAGTTATTACGACTTGGTATGGGTTTTAGGAGGATTGAACGAAAATTCTCCCTTATTTTTGCTTTTATTAGCAACTTGGTTCCTGATATTTTACTTGTTTCTTTCTTGAAATCTAGGGTTATAAAAGGCGTTTTTGTCCTGAAGTTTCTTCTTCTTGGGGAAGCCCTTTTTCCTACCAGCTGTCCTGTCTAGTATAAAATCTAATTCACTACAAAAAAAGAAGTTTTCCATTACATGAAACACCATAAAGCTTGGATTAAGAAGAAGAATCCCTCTCCGGCATCGGATGGTCAGAGTCGACCCTCCTACAAGGCGATGGACTGGATGCATATCTGCCTTCTCATGGAAAGGAGATTTATCATGAGACAATGGAATGCTTCTTCCCTTCCTACAATCCAGGAAGTCACAAGGGTTCTACAACTATTACTCCGTAGAGAAAGATTGGACGCTGAATTCCACAGGGATATTCGTACTAAAAAATGTTTTCGCAGGTAGCGGCACTTTTTGGTCAAATCCTTTTCTACCGCAGAAGTAATTTCTATTGTAAAACCGTTTCAATATACAGAATGGTATCTAAAGGCTAAGTTGTCGAATACCTTGGGGGCGGGGGGAGGGGGGGCTAGCGGTGGAGTAGCTAGGCGGAACACTTCTGTACTTACTTACTTATTATATTATTTGGGTTTGTGACCAGTTTTGATTGCTATATGCTGATGTTTCAATGTCCACAGCTGTCTAATAGATTATTGTTATCTTTTGTATCTCACTTTTGTACTTATGACTAGGGATGTCCCGATACCGATGCTAGCATAGCATCGGAATCGGGCTCGATACAGGGCATTTTGACAAGTACTTGTACTTGTCAAAATGCCCCAATACATAGCGCCGAAGCTTGCGCTATGTTTTTTTTTTTAGGTGGCCGGAGACTGCCAGATGACCCCGCTCGGAGTGCCTCCCCCGGAGCAGCAGTAGCGCGACACTCGGCGAGGTAAGTAAGAAAAAAAAAAAAGGATCTGTATTTAGCCCTGTACTAGGGATCATTTAACCCATTCATGTTAGCAGAGTATAATTGTAAATGTATTGTTGCAGGCACTCTATATGTACTGTACATGTACTATATACTACATATAGAATGCACTGCAACAATAGCTTTACAATTATCCCCTGCTAATATGAATGGGTTAAATGATCCATAGTACATGATACGTAGCTTAAAAAGGATCGGTAATTGGTATCGGCAAGTACATGAGGGGAAGTAGTTGTACTTGAACTTGGGCCTGAAAAAGTGGCATCAGGACATCCCTACTTATGACTATTGAGTATTGAATGACAGAGCTTTATCTTTGTGTTATTGTGAAAAACTTTAATAAACTTTGTTTAAAAAAAAAAAGAAGAATCCATGCCAAGTTTTTAGCCATGAAACGCTTAATCATTGCTGAAATGACAAGGGCTGTGTTCCTCCCTGTAATACGTTCTGACTCCGCAGATGTATCCGTATGAATTTCGCTGCTTTTAATAGTGTTGGAAAAGACTCCAATATTTGGTCCCTTGGAATCCTAAATTCCAAAGGGGCTTTAAGCTGGTCCAACCAAATGTGTAAGGTGAATAGTGGCTAATGCTGGCCTGAAATTACAAACCTTAGCTTCCCAAGATTTTCAAGAGCAATTCACCCATTGTCTGCATGCTGAATTTTTAGAAACCTGTGACAAGGATGGAAAAAAATTGAGAAACGCTCCTATGGCCAATGTCTCAGTAACTCCACCAGAGAAGTGGTAAGATATTTTGCGCTTGGCTCAGCCTCTTCTTCTATGATGGCTGCCTGGTCGCCAAACGGCTGCTTTATGCTTTATTTAAAAGCTAGAGCCCCTTGGTAGCTCAGCCCAATGCCCCCAGTTTTTCTCCAACTGTTGGCACCGTGAGCCACTGACACAGAGAGGTGGGTGAAAAGAACACTGTGGGCAGGTGTTCTATCGAAATGGCCAACACGTCAAAATCTCAAACTACGTCACTTCCAGTTAACAGAAAGACTGGAGGAGCTCTGTACAGCAGTGATGCGCATGCCCGCTTAGCATTTTCACATTACTCGTTGAGTTCTCCAGCAGCTATCAGTGTGCATACGTGTACAATCTCCTAGGTAACCAAAGACTCGTCGACTTTGCCAACTGCTGAGTATTGTGAATATGCGGCTGTACAGAGCTCCTCCAGTCTTTCTGTTCTGCAGTCTAACGCCATCTCGTCGAAATCTGCTGCTGGCAAGTCACCGGAAGTGACGGAATTGGAGATTTCGATGAGTTGGCCATTTAGATAGAACACCGGCAACCCATGCGCATTTCGACTCCCAAAAAGTGGAAGTGCATCACTCAAGGATGGAAATATGAAGGGTCAACTGCTGGGGCACCCTTTCCTTCATCACACCAAGACGGAACACCCTCAGGCAAGAAAAAAAGGCACTAAACTCCCTCTACATTTGGGGTTGAATAAAGACATACATCCATCAAGTCCAACCCATATAGGTCCACGCATCATCTCATATTTTAGGGATACTGGTACCCCTGGATATTACAGTCCCTCAAAAAATTGTCCAAAAGTTTCTTGAACAAATCTACACTCTTGGCTGAAATCACTGCCGATGGCAGTGAGTTCCAGACCCTAACCGCTCTTACTGTAAAGAACCCTCTTCGCCCATTGTGCTGGAATTTTTTCTCCACCAACTTTAGGTGGTGGCCTCTAGTCTTTGTAATGGAGTTAATCAGGCACAGTTAAGTGACGCTTCATGCCAGAGCAATTCCTGTCATGTGTTGTCCTGGAAGATCATTGGGGGGAAAAAAAAGATGTGATGGGAGAAGGGCTGTAGCCCTGTGACTGCCAAGGACGTGCCGTACATATTCTGTCACTGGATAATACTATGACAGAGGCAGCTTGTCAGCCCCTCTTCTGATAGTAATACAATTAAGTAAAAAAATAAATAAAAGCAACTTAAAAAAATACAATAAATAAAAAAAGTAAATGAGCCCCGTCCTTAGGGCAGATTCACACCATTTTCCGGACCAGATCTAGAACGCAGTGCATTGCGTTTTGCCGCATTTTTACTGCAATTTTGCCGCGTTCCTGAACTTTTTTTCTAGCTTAAAATGGGCTTTCAAGTGCGTTGCAGTGTGTTTGCATGTGGTTTTGATGCGTTTCTATGCTTTCCAGTGCATTGCAGACCAGAGAAAATGAGACGAGCAGTATTTTTCTGGTCTGGAACAGACAGCGCTGGTGTGAACAGAGGCCAGAAATAGCATAGGGATACATTAGGATGCATTATGGGTCTGGAAACAATCTGGTTTGGAGATGATCTGGATGTGGTGTGAATGGGCCCTCAAAATTCTAGGACTATCATTTACGGTTAACTCTGAACTGATATAGATTTTTAAGTACCGCTTATGTACAAATTTGGTATTGCAGTTTGTTGCCATTTCACGGTCACCTGTAATTTTAAGGCTTGACATATTTGGTATCTATTTACTTGAACACAGTCTTATGTTTTCTTTTGTTACAAAAAAAATGGGAATTATATTGTGATTAATTAATTTTAGTGTATTTTACTGAAAAAATGGGTGAATATGGGCAAATACTGTATATTGTGACTTAAAAAAAATTCAGGCCCTCTGCTTTCAGAAAATACATATTTTGGGGGGAATTTATCAAAACTTGAGCAGACAGAATCTAGAGCAGTTTCTCATAATCACCAATCAGCTTCTATCTTCAGTTTGTTCAGTTAAAAGAGAACTGTGGGGTAAGTGATTTTCCTCATAGTTCTCTATAGGGTCACGGGAGGACGTATACTAACCTCCTCCCGTAACCCAAAGCTCAGTATACCGCAGGCTATTGCCCGCAATATACTGAGAGCACCGCAGCCGGGACGGATCTCAACAATACTGTCGAGATCCACCCAGCTGCGTGATTGACAGTTGGCTTTGCCTGCCCCCTCCCCCGTTCGTTCCTCTACTCAGCGCTGGAGGATTGAAGAGGGGAGGGGGGAATCCCTGTGGAGAGCGGTGAATGACGGTCACCACTCACTACAGGGAGACAATCGGGAAGTGAGCAGATCGGCTGCATGTTTCCACTCACTTCCCGATTGATAGAGCCGACTTGTGACAGCTTCTTTGTCACAGGTCGGCTCTAACTATGAGGATGAGTGGAAATCACTCACCTCATACCGTGTTTCCCCGAAAGTAAGACCTACCCCGAAAATAAGACCTAGCGCTATCTTCGGGGATTTCTGTAATATAAGACCTACCCCGAAAATAAGACCTAGTTCGGGGTAGGTCTATATTAAAGACATCCCTGAAGATAGCGTGCCCGCCCACCTGTGTTTCTCCTTGTAATGGATCAGAGCGGAGACGCAGCTCCCTCCCGCCCCCCTGCCAGACACGCCCGCACGCATGCCTGCCCACCTGTTTGTGGCTCCCTGGACGGCAGAGCGGACAGCTGCAGCCAGGTAAGACATCCCCCCGAAAATAAGACCTAGTGTCTTTTTTCGTGAAAAAAAAAAAAAAAATAAGACACTGTCTTATTTTCGGGGAAACACGGTAGTTCTCCTTTAAAGCGATATTAAACCTTCTTTTCTTAAATAGTTGCTATTAGGACACCCACCTTTTCTGGAGTATGTTGCTCTTTTTCTTTAAAAGTTTTTAATTCCTCATTTTCTAGTGGGTCCCCCCGCGCTCTTCCCCCCGCACGGGTGCCACCATCGTACTAATGGAGGCACCCGTGCGCGCTCGTGCCCGCAGTGGCTGTGTGCATCAATAGACAAACACAGCCCAGTGGCAGGCCACGCCCCTTCCTTGATTCATGGCAGAAGGAGTCTATCCTCCACCTGCAATCAGGAAGTACAGGGAAAGGAGGATCAACTCGGGCTCGGCGGCATCTAAAGAAAATAATTGCCTGCGTTCTCTACATAAACTAGGTTCTTCCTTTCATTCACCAACTACCATTGCCACTTAGCAGCCTGAATAGTTGTTGTGTGGGGAGTGCAGTGTGAAACACACACCATTCTCATTTTAAACACCTTGAAAAGGCCTCGTCTTCCAGCTGCTGATAGAACACAAGAGCTCAGATGAACGAATTGCTATTACTCCTGTATAGAAGGGAAGGTCCGCTACACCCCAAACGCAATACGGTCAAAATCACTGCAATGCATACACCATCCTCCAACCATAACTGTTTGCGTTCCAAATCCTGGGTTCCAGTGCGACACTCTTTACCTTCCGCACGGCACCCACACTTGCTTTCTATTGGCTTTGACCAGGGCGTGAAGACATGTTAATTGATTCCGTGAGAAACATCTGTTCCGGTGGCTGTGACTGTAAACGTTATCATTGGTCCATATAATGGGCGTGTTCTACTAGCGCCGTACTTCCTAAACAAGCATTGGGCCCCTTTGTCAATGGTTGGCAGGAACCAGGCGATGATTGGTCGCTGTGCAGACGCCATATTATATTTGCTATTCGCTGAAGGGACGCCAGTATCGTCTTTGTTATTTGTCACTGTGGCGCAGTAAGTCCCGCTATTGGCTGAAACCTTCATCTCGTCCATCCCGGGTTTGGAAGCAGCAGCCACCGCCTCAACCATGAGCTCCGTCATTATCAGTTCGGCTCCGTTGGTCACCGTCCAGGTCAGCAGCAGCCTGAACTCGTTCACGGCAGAGAAGAGGCTGGACAGAGGCATGACTCTGGCGGAATTAAAGGTGCGGAGAGAGATAAGGGCCCTCAGAGGCAGACATGTGACAGTTGAGGGGGGGCGGGTCTGATCTGGTGCATGTCGGAGCAGTATGCGTTCAGATGAATGTAATAGTAAATTAACATGTCTGTAGGTGTGTACACGTTTATTATTAGGTGCTGAGTCACGTGCTTATCATCCATCAAAGAGAATTCACTTCCAGTGCCTGTAGTGTAATGACAAAGGAGGGGGGATGCACCTTCA
>NW_017306796.1:882346-884139 GCF_000935625.1 Nanorana parkeri | reverse complement strand
GAGCAGTTACAGGGCTACTGCTGCCTTTGCAACGGCTCAATATTTTGGGGCTCATTCACACACCATCCCCAACTTGCCCAAATACTCTGCAGTATAGGTGCATCCCTACAAATCACTTACAAAGGTGAAAATGGGTGTTAAAGTCACAGACGAATGGCACCATCGCAGAATTGAAGTACAGGTGCAGAATGTCACCAGCCTACCATATGAGGCAAAAATGGAGACATTTATGAACACAAAAAGATGCAAAGTCTCATGGCCACTACTGTCACTTTCCTCAGCCAAGGAGATCTTTGTGACGTAGGTTGTTTCCGGAGGAAGAGGCCCTTACTGGTCCCGAATAGTTATTTTTGCTTCATAGCTTTGTCAGTGTGCTGAGATGCACCTTTAGGGCTAGTTCACACCATATGCAGTTGTGATGCCGTTCATTCATTTTGACTGCTGCAGCCGAAATACATAACAATGCTTTCCTATGGGCATTCTCGTGCTGTATTCACACCATTGCAGTCAGAAAAAGTACTGCTTGTCCTATTTTAGCTGCATCTAACTGCACCAGAACACATCAAAAAGCACCGGAACACATACAAAAAAACCAGAATTGATCCAGGGGGAATAAACCGCATCTGCATCAAAAACGCGTAAAAACGGAGCGCATTGCAACTGCACAGATGCACGCAGTTGTGATGCAGTTTCTGGTGTGAACTAGCTCTTAGGGCTTGTTCACACGATGTCTGGAGCAGATCTGCAGAAACGGTGCTATGCGGTTTTGACGCGTTCCAGTAAAAAGTGGGGCTATCAGTATGTTAGCTGCAGTGCATTTTTTACGCGTTTTGCATTTCCGGACCGGTCAAAATGTGACATGCAGTATTTTTTCTGTCCGGACCCGAACGGACTGCGCATGTGACAACTGTAGCCCATAAAACAAAGGGATACATTGGGATGCATGTTTAGTGCATGATCGCACGGATCTGGTCAGGACAGAATATGGATGTCGTGTGAACAAGCCCTCGGGGTAAAAAAGTATTTTGGCTCCTGCTGTGAAATAAAAACAAAGCATATCCATGCAATGTGGTAAAAAGGCGCATGTCAGCTCTAGTGCGTTTAGCACACACTGTAAACCGCAAATGTGGTGTGACTGGGTGCTCAGGTGAGCTGATCATGACTTGCATTGCACTGGAAGAAGCTCAGCAGCTCTAGTGTATACTGACCTTTAATCTGGCCATTCACTGCTCGGATTTCAGCCAAGTCCTGCCGAGCTCTTTGGTAGGGGAATCCAGTGTTCAGTGTACAACCAGCTTTAGGGTTCCTTCACACCAGAACGTGGCACTTGCCGTGTTAAAAGCGAGGTGGCTGAAAATGATCCCTGTCCGTTGACATAAATGGGACCTGCAGGCCAATGCATCCAAACATTGAGCACCTTGGATGTTTCCATGATTTATATGTGAAGAAATGTTGCTTTGAAAAGCACTATTTATTGTTTATGACCGGTATTTACTGTATATATCGCCGACAATTTTACGCAACACTTTACACGGCGCACATTCACATCAGTCCCTGCCCTCAAGGAGCTTACAGTCTAAGGTCCATATCCCACATGCATACAGGGCCGTTTTAGAGTAGGGGGGCTGACCAATTATCTTATCTACCGATAATCGGGGCTGACATTCACAAATATTTAACCCCTTCATGACTGAGGCCTTTATTTATTTTTCTTTCAATTTTTGCAGCCATGTTATATTCCACATTTTTAGGCCTGAAAATTACTTTAAAACCCCCAAACATTATATATATAT
>NW_017306796.1:802463-881928 GCF_000935625.1 Nanorana parkeri | reverse complement strand
ATAGGGCTGCAACAACTAATCGACTAAATCGATTATAATCAATGATTGAAAAAGTTGTCAACTTTTTCAATCATCGATTAATCGGCTTCCGATTAGTTGGCCCTGTTCATGGCTCCACCAGCTATAGAGGAGTACAACAAACCCCAGCAATAATACATTATACAGTGGTGCAATGCCGAATACCACTAGCTATAGAGGACTACAAAACCCATTAATAGTACATTATACAGCGCAATGCAGAATACCGCCAGCTATAATGTACTATTGCTGGGATTTGTACTCCTATAGCTGGTGGTATTCTGCATTGTGCTGTATAATATATTATTGCTGGGATTTGTAGTCCTCTATAGCCGAGGCCATTCTGCTTTCATTGCTGTATAATTTTATACTTTCCATTTCACTATATTGCACACCACAATTTTTTTTTTTTTTACTTCCACCGCTCCAAGCTTGCTCCTGTGATGGACTGCAATCTCAATACAAACCTAGTAGTCCCAGCACTGGAGCCATTTTTTTAAATGTATTTTTTTTTTTTATATCCGATTTAACTGATTCATTGACATTAATAATGGGCGAACTAATCGATTTTTGAAAATAACCGTTAGCTGCAGCTCTAGTCTAAAAGCAAAGACCCTTTAGAAAAAAAATGGTGGCAGTTGCAAATTTCTATGTTGCATGGTATTAGCGCAACTCCTTATCAAACCCCAAAATTTAGTGAAAAATTTACTTAAATGCCCAAAACACAATAAAATACCAATTTTTTAAATAAAATATGAGGTTACAACGAGTAAATAGATACCCAACATGCCCAGGTTAAAAATGGTGTGCGTCTGTGAAACGGCAACAAACTTCAGTACCCCAAAAAGTCCATAGACGCTTTAACCCCTTCGTGACTGATGACGTACAGTGTACGTCGCCAGCATCGGGGCTGTTTAATAGAGATACCCCAAAATACTGGCCCTACAATTATTGCTCTCACGCGATGTCCAACATGTGTAGCGCATTCGTCGTTTTCGTACGTAGGCGCATCCGACGCGTGTTTACGTAGCGACGCATGTGCTCGCGGGGAACTTTCAGTTTTTTTTTAATTTATTTTATGTCATGTTAATTTTAAAAACTGTTATTTTCTAAAAAAAAATGTACTTTTAATTGCTATCACATAGGGGGGCTTACAATGTGATAGCAGATGGCGGTGACAGGTAATCTTTAAGGTGATGCTGGGGGTCCAAAAGACTCCCAGTGTCACCTTTACACTCAGATCGCACTTCAATAGCTTATAGCTGGGCTTCAGGAGCCCAGCACTGACAGCTATGGGACCAGAAGTGATGCAATCTGCATCACTCCCGGTCCCACAGAACGGGGAGGGGATCGAGGAACAGAGGTTCGTCCATCTCCTCCCCACCGACACCAGAGAAGCCGGTCCCAGGCCCATAGGAGGGGCAACGGAGCCCGGGAAGCACGACGGGGGGGGGGGCACCCCTTCACCGGGCCGTAGAAGCGATCAGGAGACAGCTGAGTTGCCAGAATCGCTATCGCTTCTATTGTAAAGCCGACTGTCGGCTTTACAAGTTTTGAACAGTTTGCCGCCGGGAGTCTATTTAAACAGCCCCGATGCTGGTGACGTACACTGTACGTCAGCCATGAAAGGGTTAAATGATCAGTTTCTAAATTTATCGAAATAAAGAGAGTCATACACTGTGCGAATTTGGTGCGGTTCCTGAAGTACTGGTCGAAATTCGGACAGTGGCTTCCGCTGTCGGCACACTTTCAGCCGGCATCCTTCGTTCAGCTGTCCAGAGGAGCCAGTTGGAAAATCTGTATGAACAGAGCCGGTAGCTCGCTGTCACAATACAAAAGAAAGAGCAGGTATCCTTGTTCCCTTCACCCCCCCTGTGGAATCTAGCCATCGGCAGACGGAGGCTCCCCTTCACTGATATCAGGCCCAGTGCCTGCTGTTTACATTCAGCTGCCGGTACAAGATTCTGCAGCAGGATGTAAACAGAATATCGGTACCTGTTATCGGCCTGAAAGGTGGCCCATAATCAGTATGGGTTCTGAAAAAACCATATTGGTCGGCCCCCTAGTTTAGAGAGGAGCCAATTCACCTACCAGCATGTCTACTATGTCTGCATTTGCCTGCAGTGAAGAATGTGTAGACTTGTGACTGCCTTTATAAACAGATGACTGGTGGGAATACCAGATACATTTTATAGGGCACAATAATTTATACTTTATTACCTCAGAAATGTCTAGTCATACCTTAATGTAAAACATTTTTGTTTCCTTCATGGCAAGTGTCCAGAAATCTTGCTGCAGAGTAGACTGCACCCTCTCTTTACAGGCATTTCATTCTATGCCAACCAGTTACTATTGCATACTCTCCTGGTGCAGGGTGACGGGTCTCCTAACTGCCCCTTCATATCTTGGAAAGACAGCACTGGCGTGTTGAAGGGTAGACCCATGATCTAGATGCCCCAGTTTTTCCCCACGTAGAACGATGGAAATTAGAAGCTGCCCACATCTGTGCCCAAGCCCCACCTAAGGCCAAAACTGCCCACTACCTCTGCACAGCTAAAAATCATGGGAGATGAAGTCTCAGGGCGCCCACGTTCACAGAATATAATCTGGTACACAAGGCAATTCCCAACTACAAGCCAGCACTGTTTAAATGCTTTGTGCAGGCATGGCATGTTCTTTTAGGCCAGGTTCACACCATTTTCTGGACCAGATCTAGAATGCTTGCCGCATTTTAAAAGCAATTTTTTTTGCCGCATTCCGGAGCGAGATTCTTAATTTTTTATTTTTTAGCTTAAAATGGGCTTTCGGGTGTGGACCAGTGCGTTTGCATGCGTTTTTGATGCGTTCAAGTGCATTTCAGACCAGAGAAAATGAGACAAGCTCTATTTTTTTTGTTAGGACCGGAATGGACTGCGCTGGTGTGAACAGAGCCCAGAAATACCATAGGGATACACTGGGATGCTTTTTTTTGGTCCGGGAACAAACTGTTCTGGTCTGGACATGATCCGGACATGGTGTCAACAAGCCCAAAAAGTACTTTTTTATGCCTGAAAAACCTAATTCATTTAAATTATGACACGAGGAAATGGAAATTTAGAAAATAGTTGCGCATGGAATAGTTTTAACCCTTTCGCTGCCAAGCCCTGCTTAATGCTTTAAACCTCAGCTGGCCGCACCGGTTTTGCAATTTTTCCCATTTTTGCATTTCTATTTATTTTCTACTGCTGCTTTAAGTGTTAGGCAGAGAAGCTGCAGCGGCTGTGCTGGGGTGGGGAGAATAGCTGTAATCAGTGGATTTTCACAAGAATGGCTGAACAATATTACCAATTCTTTCGCAGATAAAATAGTAGATGCATATTTATTTCAACTGTGTATTCAACACATTGCCCAGAGTTCTAATTTAGGATCCCTGAAAAGTGCATATAGAAAACCAGTAGGCAGATTTACATTTGCTAAATATGCTTCAACTACAGATTGGATTATATTGCTTGAAAACTAATCTATTGGTTTGTAATGGTCTTGTTGTTGCAGGGCAAGCTAGAGCTGGTGGTCGGGTCTCCGGCCTCTTGTATGGACTTAAAGTTATTCAGTATAGACAATAACTTTATCCAGAACCTGGACCAGGATGATGCACTACTGGGCTCTTACCCTGTGGACAATGGCTGCAGAATCCACGTGAGTAACCACACAAGCTCCTGAAGTATCCCCATGCAAGCTTTAAGAATATTTAGATTATTTTAAAAATAAAATGGTAAGTAACCATTATTTGTTTACAGGTGATAGATAAGAGTGGAGCTCAGGTTGGGCAATTTGAAGATCTGTCCAGAGTGGAGAAATTTGAACTTTCAGATGATGCCTATGAGAAACGATCAGGTTTGATGTGATATTCATCCTCTTGCAAATAAAGTAGATGTGCACCCTAAAGGATTGCCATTTGGTTTGCTAAAGCACTGTATTGTATCCAATTTCCATCCTTCCTTTTGTTTTTACTTATTTTATGTCATAGTTTTCACTAGGGATGTCCCAATAAAAATTTTTCAAGACCAAATACTTTCCCTCAGGTACTTGCCGATACCAATTATCGATTACTTTTTCTTAAAGGGGCATGTGATATTTTTTCTAAAACAATACAGACTAATGATTTTAGGGCAGTTTCTCAGCAGGGCTGCGTACAGATCTCACGGAATACACAACATGTCACCAGAGCTGAATACACAACATGTCACCAGGGCTGCGTACAGATCTCACCAGAGCTGAGTACACAACATGTCACCAGGGCTCTGTCAAGACGGTTTTCCCTTAGAGTGGTCACGTTTACCAGCACAATACCTGTAAAGTCTGTGGGTGGCCTCAGTTTTCTTCCTGTAAGCTTGCTAAGCCCTTTGTTATTTGACAGTTGTGTGACTGCAATTGAGGAGACCCAGAGAGAGCAGCCGCTATGAGCACTTAGCTCAGGCAGGAGATAAAAAAAAAGACTATGGCTGGGCATAAGAAAAAAAAAATTTGAAAAACACTTGATTACCCCATCCCCCCCCCAACCGAATTTTCAGGCCAGCTCCTTTTTAAAAAATAAAAATTAACATTTGTGGAACTGTGGGGTGCCAACGGGGCTACACACTAGTTGGATTTTGGCCGAATTATTTGGACAAAATTCGACCAGCGCATGGCTAGTTTTAGGCAGGTCAGAGCAGAGGTGTCCCCTTAAAGCCCATTCACACTACAGAGCTCGTCTCTGCAAGGCATGCATTGTCATGTGTTGGCACATGCTGTGGTGTGTTAAGCAGCTAATTCAAAATGAATAGGCTGAAATGCACCACAACGCATATGAACATGGGGCAGGCTGCATTATTCTGCAGTGCAACGCTCTAGCAATAGCATTGCTCCCCTGCTGGCTGAACCGAGTTGTCCCTCTACTGCTGATCGATTTAGTGAGGAGCGAGAATGTGCATCATTTTGTCCAGCAAGGCAGCATCGCTTTAGCTCAGGTAAGTTGTCACTAGTGATTCTCTTGCTTGGCACATTGGTACCAGTGATGAGATCACTAAAGTAGCATAGCTCCTACAGCATCAGTTGTTAGGATTGATTGAAGCTGACGTCTTGTAGGTGTGTGTTAGCCAAGGCAGTATTTCTCCTTGTACCACTATTAGGTTTGCCTGTATGTTGACTCTATAGTTCTTTCTTACATTTTGGCAAACTAATCCGTGTATTCTGGAATGTTCTTCAAATCTGTTGTCTCCTTTTCCTGTAGAGTCTGTACGGTCCTTCCTAAAGCGGAATAAGATGGGAAAGTTCAATGAGGAGGAGGCATCTGAGAAGGCGGCAGAGCAGCAGCGCAAGCTGGAGGAGGAGAAGCTGGCAGCTGAAACAATTACAACAGGATCTCGATGTGAGGTGCGGGCCGCCGGACAGCCTACTAAGCGGGGCACAGTCATGTATGTTGGTGAGTAATCAGCTTTGGGAGGGCACAAAGACTTTGAAATGAAGGCATGCCCCAGCATCTTAGTGACCCCCAGCGGTGCTGCTGTGATGCGGGTAGATGCGTTCTGTGCATGACCGGCTGAATGTCCTTAAGCTGGCCATAAACCTATAGATTAATTGCAGATTTTCTATGGTCAGATTCCTCCATCTACGTTAAACTGTGTGAATGGAGGAATCTCCCACTGGGCCAAGCTTCAGTATCTTTGCTAGTCGACCCCGCTGGCTGTCAAAACACCTGAACAGTCTGATTGGATGCAGGCATTTTTCAGGTGTTATGAGAGCCAGCGGGGCCGACTAGCAAGATACTGAAGCTTGGCCCAGTGGGAGATTCCTCCATCCACACAGTTTAGTGTTGAGGGAGGAACCTGCTGCACTTTTTCAATCTGCAGATAATCTATAGGTGTATGGCCAGCTTTAGATGTTTCTTAGATGCTTCAGTCAAAATACCAACCACCCCGCATTCATTTAATAAAAATAAAAAAATCGAAATGTGAAATCCTGGGATAAGATTGGAATTTGATTGTAAATCTCGTACACTGAACCAAACTTGTAGGATTCCTGCAAAGAGAGACAACACATGTCAAATATACTGGTCTTTTGGTATAAACGGTGATAGAACGAAGAAGTAGAATGGTCACCCACAGGAGTTAACAAACCTTAACCACCTCCGGGCCGGCTGGCCTGGCCAGGAAGGGGGTCTAAACACCTGGTCTTGAAGTGGTTAAAGGACAAATACACTTTTGGTACAATTGTCTTTTAATTGGTCAGCTCATAACCCCCCGAGAGTAAGTGCTGAAAACAGTAATGTTTGTCAGTCCGGTGCTGGTCACATAAACAGTGGAGAGGTATTTGTCACATGGTTCTTATTAAATTAAGTGAAAAAGATGATATTCTGAGTACCAGATTTAGTTCGCAGTTCAAATCTTCCCTAGCAGAGACCACATGACCGGCTACCATAATAAATCATTTCTAGGATTCCAATATAAAGGTAAGTAATCTGAAAAATTCTGTATCTTTTATTAGTTTTACTCAGGAGCGTGACTGTAAAGTAAGATTCTCTGTTACTGTATCTAATAATGTGGAATTCTTGGGCCACCTTTCTGATTTCCTGCTGTGATTTCATCTCTTTATAGGTCTAACTGATTTTAAACCAGGGTACTGGGTTGGCATTAAGTATGACGAACCTTTGGGGAAGCACAATGGAAGGTAAGAAATATTTCTGCTGCAGGTTGGGGTAAAACGGTTTAAGTCCACCCTAAATGAGCCAGCAGAGAGATCTTTATGTCTCTAAACACACACTGGTAGCTGATATTCAGATTAGCTGACCCCCTTAAGCAGAGACTCAGAAATATTTGTCTTTCTGTCCTGCTTAAATGGCAAACTATAATGGTTTATGGTAATTTTTTTTAAGTTTAAACTTTTTCTTGTATGCAATCATTCTTTTACAAACCATGCATGACAAAGGATTCCCAGAGCTCTATCTAAAGCCCTATGTGTCATGAGCAAAAGAAGCCTGCCTCATGGCTGGCTTTGTCTGATTGAAACTAGGAACTGAGCTGTCTGGTTAAGGAGGAGTTATCCAGGTCTGTATAGGTCAGTTTTACTGAGTAAGAGTACAGATATTTTTATTCTTTTGGTACTTGCTAAATACCGATATTGTCCCATTAAGGAAGCCGGGTGGCGTGTAATGACTCGCCGCCCAGCTTCCTGATTAGCAGGGAAGCTGGCTCCATGCGCCCTCCTCACCAGCTGACGAGGACGTATGGAGACGGCTTTGTGGCCAATCAGGAAGCCGGGGGGCGGGTGATGACTCGGTGCCTGGCTTCCCAACCAATCTGGAAACCAGACGCCATCATTACACGCCATCCGGCTTCCTGATTGGCCGGGAAGACTGCTCCATGGCCAATCAGGAAGCCGGAGATGAATCATTACCCGCCACCCCAGCTTCCTTATAGGCCGGGAAGTCAGCTCAATGCTGACGAGGGAGCAATGAGCCGTATTCACGTCCAATCGGGAAGACGAGCAGCGTGTAATCACTCACCGCCTGGCTTCACTGCTGATACCGGAAGTTACGGTATCGGGATAGGTATCGGAGCATTATAGTAGGTATCGGCATCAATACTAGTATCGGTGCATCCCTAAAAGGTACCATTCAAAAAAAATCATAACATGCATGTACACGTGTTTGGAAATGTCATATAAATGCAGGTTTGACACTGCCAGTGTGAATGAGGCCTTAGTTTGCACTATGCAGGGAGAAATATGTAGGCTGCCATTGCTGACCTTTCTTTCTGAAAATGCTTTAATAGCTGACAACTAGCATTTTGACAGAGGTCAGGAATAGTAGTCTGCAAATTTCTGTAACTACAACTTTCCTGGAACCTATCCTATGTTGCTTGGCCAGATTTTCCCTGATGCAGCTGCTGGCCAGTCTGTCAGGAAAAAAGTAATCATACACGTTAGACCAGCGGTCGCCAACCTTTTGGATCTCATGGAATTAAATTCATAATTTTAAATCCCGCAGACCACTAACATGAATTTTTTAAAAATATAAGTGTGTGTACATACATGAGTAAACAAAAAGTATGATAATTTTATACACACACACCAGTGCTGGTTTAATAATATTAATTGTTTCCCCCTCATCGAATCTGCCACTGGCCCTGCCGGCGGCGCCCGGGGGACATGCCCCCCCTAGCTTCAGCACTGCTCCCCTTCCCCCACAGTGAGCCACTATTACCTGGCTTCTCCCCTCTTTTTCTATGTCCCACAGCCTGCTCAGTACGGGTACTGACAAGATGCCCCGCCTCCTGCAGAGCCCGCACTGGACTGAGAGCCACACTTGAGTCAGTGAGAGCCAGCCCCGGGGCCTCCGTACCACTTCAATGATGGCCCAGCCTGCACGGCATCAGAGGGGCCTGGGGACCACCAAAATGTTCTCGTGCACCACCAGTTGGCGACCAATGAGTTAGAAAACCCTTCCAATCACAGTTGTTCCCCCATGATGACCACCTCCTGCCCTTCCCTCTCCATTGATAGGAGTGCTCTGCAGTGCTTAGCAAACAAATAACCCTAAGGGGTAGGGTTGCGCCTACAAGATCTACATCCCTAGCTGTATTATTTTAATAGTCCGTGTTTATTTCTATGTCTAATAAAAGTTTATTTTTAATTTTTTTTGTGCAGCGTTGAAGGAAAGAGTTACTTCGAATGTGGTCCAAAGTATGGCGCTTTTGTCAAACCACAGCATGTGGTTGTTGGGGATTTCTCAGAAGAGGATTATGGTCTGGATGATGAAATGTGACAACTTTGTGCGATTTCCTACCTCGGTGCCTCCTTGAAATTTGATCTCCAACCTTCGTCACTGCGCATTCCATTCAGTGTATTAATATTGTGAGAAAAGTAATATTTCTATTTGATATTTGTATGCATTCATCGATGATCTCTTGCTTGGATAACTTGATGCTGCAGATCTGGAGACCCTGGCGTTACCCATTTCTTGTGATGATGAAGAGCCGATTTCGGAGATCAAATCGGACTTTGCTTAAATAGCTTCATATGGACTAGCTTAAATATCCATACGGACTGTGAATAGTATTTAAAGGGAGACAAGCATGTGTGACCATAGCATATTAAACTTTAACTAGTTTCTTACACATTTCTGCACGTTTCGGTTAATGACTGATTGACAATTTTTATTTAACACAGATTTGCAGAAACACAGAGCTATTAATAGTGCAAACTACTAAGCCTACTCTGGACATGGACATTTATAGCATCTTTTCATGAGATCTTTCACTCATTTTGTTATTTTATTTTTTCTAAATTTTGTACTGAAGCCAGTGCAAGTAAATGTTGCTCAGACAAGAGACAAGTGAACTGAAC
The DNA here is from genome assembly GCF_000935625.1 of Nanorana parkeri. NCBI lineage: Eukaryota > Metazoa > Chordata > Amphibia > Anura > Dicroglossidae > Nanorana > Nanorana parkeri. The sequence continues at coordinate 872,550 of NW_017306796.1, read as the reverse complement.
ATCTCTTTATTTTCAGTGTACAAAGCACTCAAACAGTCCCCTCACCCACTATTGGCTCTCTTCTGTTTGGGACATTAAAGATGAACTCCAGGAATTTTTTATTAACACTCGCAGTGGGGCTACCGCAGCACTGCAAGGGTTAAGCGCTTGTTTGTGTCTAGGTGCTGAAATAACAAAGATATACTCGCTCAAAGTTCCGAGCTGGCCAGCTGTCACTGCACTTCTTCCAGCCTGTCCCCTCCCCAGCAGCAGATTGGAATGTTCCACAGCGTTCTCGTGTCTGTACAGCGCATAGACGTTGATTTATTTACTGGACTTTAGACCGCTGCAGAGGAGCGGGAGAGACAGTCCAGGGAATGGTCTGAGAAGAAGCCTGCTCAGAGCTTTGAGTGAGTAGATCTTTTAACCTAGACACAAACGAGCAGTTAACCCTTGCAGTGTTGGGGTAGCCCCACTGCAAGGGTTAAAGCATATTTTTTTCCTTTAAGAATTGAAGGGGTGTGGCCAATCAAACCTTTACCTGACCTGAAATCTACAATTGATGCAACCAATTTAGATATAGTTATCAATAGTCGAGTCGTTAACTACTTTGCTCCCTCAAAATTTTCCAGTATGTTAGAAAATGTTTCAGATTTTTTTTTTTTTCTTCATATATAGTTGCCTTCCTTTAAAAAATGGAATGATCTCTGCATTGCATGTGTTCAGCTTGGCATCATTGACCAAACTGGAGAAAATAATAACATCCGTTCCCAATTTGATGATCATAAAAACTATTGAATCAATAAGTAAGCAATCCACTCATTTTTCATGATTGAGTGCAGGCAATTTTAGGCCAGGTTCACACTATTTTCCAGACAAGATCTGGAACGTGGTGCATAGCCTTTTGCCGCGTTTTAACCTTGTTTTTACCACATTCCTGAGCTGGATTTTTGGGAGTCTTTTTTTTTTTAGCTTAAAATGGGCTTTCAGCTGCGGTCTGGTCCGTTCAAGTACATTTTCATGTTTCTATGCATTTTTGATGCATTCTTCTGCATTCCAGACCAGACAAAATGAGACGTGCAGTATTTTTCTAGTCTGGACTAGACAGTGCTGGTGTGAACAGAGACCAGAAATAGCATAGGGATACATTAGGATGTATTTTGGGTCTGGAAACAATCTGGTCTGGAGATGATGTGGTGCGAATGGGCCCTGAGAAGCAACATAAAGCTACAGGGCCCATTGACACCACATCCAGATTGTTTCCAGACCCAAAATACATCCTAATGTATCCCTATGCTATTTATGACCTCTGTTCACACCAGCGCAGTCCGTTCCAGACCAGAAAAATACTGCAGGTCTCATTTTGTCTGGTCTGGAACGCATGGAAACACTTTAGAAACACTTTATAAACACACTGGAATGAACCTGGAAACCCATTTTTAACTTAAAAAAAACCCAGCTCTGGAACGTGGCAAAACGCAATGCACTGTTCCAGATCTGGTCCGGAAAATGGTGTGAACCTAGCCACAGTGTAGCTTAGCACTCAGGTTCTTCCCAGACCCTGACATTCTTCAGTGAAAAGAATTCCTGTTTCACACAATACACAGAGAGGTTCCTCCCACCGGCTGTCATACATGTAGTAATTGAAGACAGCCATCCGAACGCCATGCTTAAAATGCATAGCAATTTACACTGTAAATGTGGAGTTTGTTAGTGCTAATCAAATGTTTGTGCAGCTGATGCACTAGCGGAGCCTTACATTATAGAATATCCTGCAAATGGATCGTCCTCTTTAATATGCAAGTTCTGAGCATAGGCCTTTGCATTCAATAGCTTGTTGAGCAAATTGCTGTAGACCTGTCAACGGAGTGCAGAGGTTTACTTACTTTTATGTGTATAGAAGTATACATGTGTTATCTTAGATTGTACATTGTGGATACTCTGCATTTTGTGATTAAATGTATAGTGTGTGAACTCCCTTCTACACTGCTAATTCAAAGAGCATTAAAAGAACGACTGAACATCAAGTGCTAACTAGTACTGCTACTGATGCTATCCAACAAGCATGCTGTAAATCTATCTTCATGTATGACTGCACCTTTGTTTTAAAAATCAATATTGTAATACAGATTACAAATCTTTACCTGCATTAAGAGATAAGAAAAGCCAAACCTCCTTTTTATGGGTGTACTCCTGTGAGCCATTGTCGCCGTGTAGCAGTGAGCGACCATCATTGATCTCTGTGAGCCAAGTGATCAGCGGGTACATGATCGATTAGCTGTAGGTAGATAGAGCTGGCATGTGACAGCTGCAGTGTCCCGTGCCAGCTCTAAGTATTGGGAAGAGTATATTTTACACTCCCAATACTTTTCCTTTACAAAGAGGACCCCTCTTCCCCCCCTATGTACATCAGTTAAAATGAAATTGGGGGACATTGGTACATGCAATCCCTTGCCTTTTATCCTTGAAAATGGCCAAATTATCAAGATTTGCCCCCCATGGACTTCAAGGGGGTTTGCGTTTAAGATTGGGTTTTTCAGACAACACAGGATTTGACCCCCCCTACCTATAAATCAAACCCAGGAAGTCCTCTCATCCTTAGCTGTCACAAAGTGGTTAAAAAAGATCTATAGGTTTTAAAGATTTTTAGGTAAAGACATGAAAGTGATTAGCTGAAGTGTAAGTCTTTTAGTGGACTTTTATTAGTTAAATGGGTCAAGGTCTGCACATAGGGAGGTTTACATTCCTAACGTCTCTGACAATTAACGCTCACCAGTGTCTGATGGAAGGTGCACAGCAAAAAGTGAGCAGTGACAGAACAGTTGCCAGAACGTAGGAAAGAAGGGCAGTAGTTCTCTGGAAGTGCTTGCCTGATCCTGATTTTTAAATAAGTATTGGGAGAGTAAAATGTACTCTTCCCAATACTTGGAGCCAGAGTACAGTATGACACTGCAGGTGTCACACGCTCTATAGATCAAGAGCTGAGGGATCGCGAACTGCTGATTGGTCAGCTCACGATCTTCCTGCTGTCAGTCACCACTCCCTGCGTGGCTTCCCCCCTCCCCTCTATGTTCTTCCAGCACTCATTGGCTCTAGAGAGGCAGAGCCAGCTGTCAATCAGGCAGCGGGGCGGATCCTGACAATATTGTCGAGATCTTTCCTGGCTGAGGTGACCTAGGCTGGCTGCGCTGTTGGCAAATAGTGGACTGTAGAGTACTGTGTATTAATGCTTTTAAGAACATTTGTTTGTAAAGTCTAGTAGGTGTATTTGTACTTAGAAGCAACCATATTTGCTTATTACTCTTTATGCAGCTTCTGCTTTCCGGTTGAGGCAGTAAAGCACTAAATTATAGATTGCAGTTTGTTATGACATGAAACATCTTAAATGCTCTAGAAAGCCATCTGAGGAAGCTCCAGAAGTGAAGAAAGGAACTTTTTGCTAGAAAAGTTAATATTGCTGACATGTCCTCTTGGTTTATATAAAGCAGGACTTTTAAAATAGCGTCACAGTAAGTAACGGGGAACATAGAAAACCATCTGAAATGTATATTAATACGTTTCATAACTCAGCAATGTTTTCTTTAGCTGCCTGTTCTGCTCTCTCTCTCTGCAGAGGTTGCGGTGCAAACATTTTGAGCTACTAAAAATCTCCGGTGTTTCTTTGGCCTCATAAGGTGTCTTCTGTAAAAGACAAACAGAGGGACAGCTCCCTTTCCTGGTGTGATATGCTTTATTTAAAGCAAAATGAGTACAACATAAAAACTACTCGCATGTACATGATGGAGACAAGCGAAATAGTAAACTCTACATGCAGGGAAGAGTCAACATTGCTAATTGTGGTAATATGGTGACTTCTCACAAGTGGTTACATCGCCAATATGTGGGTTAATTGCTTCCAATGTAGCCCTATTCTAGACCAGAACTGGCAAATCTAGTAGGGAGTGACAATATCTGAGATAACTATGTCACTATTAGGGCCCGTTCACACGACGTCCGTTTTCTGTGCTGACCTGATCCGTACGCTGCTGCACTTAAAATGCATCCCAATGTATCCCTATGTGTTTTATGGGCTACAGTTCTCACGTGCGCAGCCCGTTCAGCATAGTGCATGTCACATTTTGTCCAATCCGGAAACGCACGAACGCGGCGAAAGCTAAGCAAATGCAGCTAAGCAAAAAAAAAATAGTATTCTTGCTCCACTTTTTATGATGTCATACGAGTAAAGGAAAAAAATGTATCCGGGTGACCTCGCAAATCCTCATACAAATTCCAGAACTGACCCTTGGAGTCCCGGAGCCTCAAGATCGGGTGTACCCAATAACGACGTCTCCTGCGGGCTCGTTCTCTGCAGATTGCTGTAGCCAGCACCATCAACATGCCTGCAAACGTGATACATCTCTGATCACCAGCTTTACATACACAAAGGGAAGTAGATGTTCCGAGAGGGCTGAAGTGACCTCTGAGGAAGAATCTGCATACTGTAGGGCTGCAACAACTAATCGACATAATCGATTATAATCGATTATTGAAAAAGTTGTCAACTTTTTCAATCATCGATTAATCAGCCTCTGATTAGTTGGCCCTGTTCACGGCTCAACACAAGCTGCACGCCGCACCTCCTCCCCACCTCACGCTTGCCGCTGCCAGACCCTGCCCACCCGCATCAAAAACTCCACATGCAGCACCTCCTCCCCGCCTCACACTCACCGCCCGCCCACATCCACGATCGGTACAGAGATGCGGGGAGAACAAGGAGGAGCAGGTGTAAGGGAAATGACAGCCGCCGATAGACAGGCCTGATCTCAGAAGCAAGTTGCTGGAAGACTGCTCAGGTAAGCCTACACTTTGCCACACATGGTGCTCTATAATGTATTGCTGGGATTTGTAGTCCTCTATCCAGCGCAATGCAGAATACCACCAGCTATAGAGGAATACAACAAATCTCAGCAATACATTATACACAGTGTATAATGTATTGCTGAGATTTGTTGTATTCCTCTATAGCTGGTGGTATTCTGGATTGCGCTGTATAGAGGACTACAAATCCCAGCAATAATACATTTTACCCTGCGCATTGCGCTGTATAATGTATACAATAATAATACATTATACAGTGGTGCAATGCCAAATACCACTAGCTATAGAGGAGTACAAAACCTAGCAATAGTACATTATATAGCGCAATGCAGAATACCACCAGCTATAATGTACTACTGCTGGGATTTGTTGTATTCCTCTATAGCTGGTGGTATTCTGCATTGTGCTGTATAATGTACAATTGCTGGGTTTTGTATTCCTCTATCGCCGGTGCCATTCTGCATTCATTGCTGTATAATTTTACACTTTTCATTTCATTATATTGCACACCACTCCTGTGATGGACTATAATCTCAATACAAACTAATAGTCCCATCACTGGAGCCATTTTTAAAAATTTATTTTTTTATCCGATTAACCGATTAATCAAACTTAATAATCGGCTAACTAATCGATTTTGAAAATAATCGTTAGCTGCAGCTCTAGCATACTGACAGCCCCACGGCTAAAAAAAAAAATGAACTGTCAGCATCCGGACCGAAAACGCGTCAAAAACGCACTGCATCAGTAGCACCGCGTAGATAAAGTTTTCAATTAATCGCTAACTGCAGCCAACACAGTTGAATAATACTGGTAATTTGGTCCCATTCAGAGTTGTGCATTGCAGTAACGCACAGCAACTACAATGCAGGTAACCCAACAGTTATGGTGCAGCGCCAACATTTTAAATGGCATGCCAATGCACAAATACAGTAGCAGGCAGAGCACCACAATGTATTTTGTGTAGTCTGGATTCGCACCTACGCGTTTTTCAATTGAAATGAATAGAAATGCATCAAACTACATGAGGGGGGGATTTATCAAAACTGGAGCAGACAAAATCTGGAGCAGCTGTGCATGGCAACCAATCAGCTTCTCTGTTTCATTTTCAAATCATAAAACAACAAACTTAAGATAGAAGCTATGGGCAAATCCTCCAGTATCTGCCTGCTCCAGTTTTGATAAATTCCCCTCATGATATTCAAGGAAAAAGCATCAGGAGGAAATAGCCCTAAAGCCAGGTTGACACCATGGCGATCGGTGACGGCGCGGCAATTGTGCATGAAACCATGCGGATGGCCACTCGGTCAAGGAATCGCCAATCACACTGGTGGTGCCATTATTTTCTAATGGCACCCCAGTCATGCCAGGCAGATTGTGTGGTTTCCCGCCGCGGTGCCGCCCATGCAATCGCGCACGATCGCAGTTAAAAAAAAAAACCAGCGACGTGCGTGTCGCCAAAAAAGATACATGTACATTTTTCAGTGATTGCAGCGTGGATGTAACCCCATTGCAATCAATGGGGCAGCGCGGCAACCGCTGTGTGCACCCGCACACAATCGCCGCTGTGTGAACTTAGCCTCCCATGCTTGTTTCTGTATTGCATCATAATGAATGTTATGTGCATTGGTATGTTGTGGTTCATTGTGAATGACACCCCAATACACCTACACAACGCACCTTTGTTGCAACACACGGAGAAATGTATCAAAGCAATTGCGACTGTTTTAGCCTTTTAGATAATTTTTTAAATGTGCAAATCTGTTTAGCCGCTCCTTTTAACATGTGCGCCAGTTTTGACCAGAGCTTGCACTATTTTCCCGATTGCGCCTGTTTTTCAAAAGTTCGGAAATGTGTACACATGTCCTGCGACTGTCTGAACTCAGGGCCGGATTTACTCTCTCTGCTACCCCAAGGCCAGGTTTCTCAATGTGCCCACCAGATGGCGGGTGCGGCAGGGTTAGTTTTATTAATTTTTTACGTTTTTATTACTTTTTATTTGTATTTTTTTTACTTTTTTACATTTGTATTTATCTTACTACCTTTTACTATTTTTAAATTTTTTAATAATTTATTTTATCTTGGTATGTTTTACTTATTTTTTTTATTTTTTAATTTGGAGGTGACATGCTCTCTTTATTGAACTTGTCACTTCCAATATAGGAGTTCTAGCACAGTACTGATACAGGAAGGCTGCGAGCAAGGGCGTAACTAGAAATTACTGGGCCCCATAGCAACATTTTTTATGGAGCCCTGTGATTTATAGTTACGCCCCTTGCAGGGCCCACCTGAGATCCCAAACAGCCCACCTGAGGGTAACCCTGCAGAGGCCACCATGGACTCTCTATGGTGGGTTCTGCAGGGTCTCAAGTGGGCTGGTCACACCCCTGCACACCTCTTACCCTTCAGCCTCTATCCTTTGTCAGCCTCCTCCACCGCCGGGCCCCACCTCCTCCTCCACGGTCGTTGATGGGCCCCACCTCCTCCATCGCCGGGCCCCGCCTCCTCCACTGCCGACGCCGGACCCAGCTCCTCCTCTGCAGCTGCTGGCTGTCACTGACTCAGCAGCGGCTGTGAGGAGGAAAGCACCGCTGCACAGATCACTGGCAGGTTGTCAGTGATCTAAACAGCGGCGCGTTCCTCCTCACAGGCGCCAGTGACAGCCAGCAGCCCGCAATGCCATGGAGACCCAGGCTGCCCACACGCCATCAGGGGGACCCCTTTGTTCCTTGTCCTGGCCGGGCCCCACTCTGCCCCGGGCCCCATAGCGGGCGTCTGGGTCGCTATGGTGATAATTCCGCCACTAACTGCGAGTGCAGCTCTCCCATCCCAGTGTTCACACCGAGCAGGGCGGAGAATGGACATTCTCCGCTCTGCTCCCCACTCTCCATCCTGAAGATCTCCATCTCCGGAGAGGGGTGGCTGGTGGGGAGAGAGGTAGCCAGTGGGGAGGACACTCCTGCAGGCTGCATACAAGTGATCTCGTCGACATCACTTGTATACATATAGTAATTCATTAATTTTACATGTAGTCTGGGCTTTGTGTTCTGTTTTTTATTTTTACTTTTCTAGATACACTTACTTGAAATAAGGGATCGGCATGACAACCTGACACTTTATTATTATAGACTCTATTTTAGTTTGACATTTATTGTTTGCCTTCTGTTGTTTTATGTAATAAGAATACTTATATTGTGCCGACAAGTTTAATACCTTTGAATAAAAGTTTTATTTTTATCATAGGAGTCTTTAAATGGTGCGGATATTGGGGGAAATGGGTGTGGTTACTGGGGGTGTGGCCACTAAAGTGTGTGGCCACTGAGGGGTGTGGTCACTGAGGGGCGCTGTAAAGCTTTCTCGCACAGGGCACCTAAAGGCCTAAGGCTGGCCTTGGTGACGGACATTGTTATCTGAGATAGTTAGGAGTTTCCGTACCCTTGGATATGTGCCCCAAGATATGGTATCATACTGAAGAAAATGTATAAAAACCTTGTCATTTATCCCTGTATTTATCACACTGACAATCTTGCTTTGTGATCCAATGATATCACATTACTGAATAAACCATATATAGACTGTTAGAACTATCATGGTTCATGTCCTTTATTTCAAGGTTCTACTTCACACTATTTTAACATCTGAACTATTATCGTATGTTTGCTGCTCCACACCTATCATTTTTAATTGCCCCGCCTCAACTCACCCTCCTCCACTATCTCTCTTCTTTTTACTCCCTTTCATTCTCTTTCGACCTTCTAAGGGGACAGGCATCTGGACAGTCCTTCCTAATGCTTTTATTGCCAAGCAATAGGAAATGAATTGCTACTGTACCTTTTTTTGTATATCACATTTGGATGGCATCCTTAAGGATGCCATCCAAATGTGATATACAATACAAGGTTTGCACTACTGTTATGCACAAGGTTTGCACTACTGTTATGTTTTTAATATGGCACAAACTGTTTCTGCATTATGTTTGTCAATTTTGGCAGGTTTATCACATCATAGACATTCCTGGAGTCTGGTTGCTAAAGGTTTAACAGTTACTATGCTCTGTATATGTTCATTTATGTGTTGATTGTAACAGAAAGCTGCCCAAAGTAAGAGGACCATGCAAGGCACTGAATTGTTAGGATTTTAAACTGATGCAACATTATGTGTTTGCAATACATTTTGAAAATGCCTCTCTGGAGTACTAGTGACTTTCTACTTTTTACTATGACACAAGGCCACAACATGAGGTTGGACGAGAGGCGGTTTAATCTAAGACTGCGTATAGGGTTTTTACTCTAGGAGTAGTAAAAATGTGGAATTCCCTACAGCAGATAGTGGTATCAGCTGAAAGCATAGATAAATTCAAGAAAGGCTCGGGTGATTTTTATAGTATACAGAATTACGGGGATATGGGAACTGTTAGTATTAGTATATACACACACACACACACAAACATACACATATGCAAACATCTACGCTGAGCTTTATAGACCTGTGTCTTTATCCAACCTTTTCAACGATATACTAGGCGTTCTAATTCTTCTCCAAGTTAGAAGCTAAATTTTGGATGGATGTTCATTTTTAATAAATCCAGTTATCAAGGTTATACCACTGAAGCATTTGCCTTGATATGTGAAGGTGCACTTCCATTTGGTCAGGTGTTTAAACTCCAGCTGCATAACTTTACAGGAGTTGACAGACAATAGTGAAGGGAGAGGAAAGGCAGGAAGGCTTATAGTCTACTGCCATGTTAAGAGAGAAGGGTTAATGGGAGCATAGGTAAGAGGTTGCATGTTTAAAGTGAACAGAGATAATAGGTGGAAATATTAGTAGGGCAATGGATCCAGGTAATTGATGGCAGTAGGGGAAGGGCCCTCCAACTACAGGTAATGGGAGGGTCATTGCAAGGATTGGTGTGCTGGCAGTCACAGTTTAGAGTGTTCCTATTGCTACAGGTGTGAGTATCAAGCCTGATATGCATGTGAAAGACAGACGAGAGGACTAAGATTGTAGAGGGTTTTACCATGGGCACAAGAGACAAGTAGTCTTTTCTGCCATCTCTTAACGTTCTCTTTCTTATCCATATAGGCGTGAATATATACAACAGGATTCTTTCATATAAAGTTCAGGTTTCCATTAAAGCTTAAGAAGAAGGGGGTAGTTTGTTTAAATGTTGATCTGCTACTTCCAGAAAAGATATATTTTCTGCAAAGATATTACTTCTCTTTTGTTTGCACTTTAATTTGCTCTACAGTTTCCTATGAACGTAAAACCCTATTACAGACAGTTCCACTTTCAGTCTCTTTTGGGCATGATTGTATGAAGGAAAAAACTGACACCACCATGGATCCCACATAGTGAAATGAGGAGCAATTGGTCTGCAAAATCGCATGCCACGAATGTGAATTTTATTGTAAATCAAGCAACCAGAATTAACAACCTTGATGTGTTTCACACAAACAGTGATTCAATTTTATTGCATGCTATTCATTACTTTAAGGGTGGTTCATGCTGGGTATCCAGCAGATAGCATGGCTCACCCGGATAGATGGACCTGCTAGTTTCAGTCTGCTTAGGCTCTTTCAAGTTGATGATGTAGAGATTGAGAATATTAAACACATTATTATTTGATTCAGTTTTTTGTAATTTTGATATTCATTTTTGACATCCACATGTCACGGGACATAAAGGTGTTGATTATATATATACTTTTTTAGTTTAGTTATTAAGTGAATTAAAAAGGTTCATTGGATGTCCAGGGTGGGAAAAGATAATGTGTACAGTATATGATTTATTTTGTTAATATTTTTTGGGGAATCCTCGTTATTCACTTATTGTACACACTGTAGACTCATTGGACACAGCATCAGTGTGACAGAGAGCCAAGGTGCAGGACTGTCCCTGCAAATACGGTAGAGTTGGCATGTATGAAGTACCCAATAATCTCTATCATCTCTACTTACATACTTGGCTAGGAATTAATTGGACATGGGCAAATGCCTTTACAGCTATTAATAAGTATTTCACAGCCACATGACTGTTGAAAAATGTGGTGAAATCCATTACTCAGCCTTTGAGTGCACATTAGCCAGCCATATATTGTCTGCTTGTGTCTATACCTTGCTGTGTGATTTCAAACTTATCTGTCTTTATAACACACTGATAGTTACCTTGGTAAAACCAAAGTCTGCAAAGGTGTCTTGTTACAGAAAGAATGTATTTCATGTCATTATGCAAATTGCTAAATTACTAAGTCCACCAACAGAGGACAGGAAGCTATGACAACTGAAAAAGTCCATGGCCAGACGAACTTCACTGCTTACTGCTTGAATGTAGTTTAACACAAGTAAGTGGATTATTTTTTCTTGTTTTTGTAAAAGCTAACATTCATTTCAACATTTCCCTGTTTATACATTGTTTTATACATTATTATTTTTTGTTAAGTAGTTGGCAGTGATTAATTTTTGTAAACCCTAAGTAATCTGCATTAACGTAAGCGGAATTTTTGGATTGTCCGTCATTAGTATTGAAAAATCCTCTTTGCATTAGATCTGGTCTAATAGAAACGTTTTTACTATAGAAAAATAATTGATAATAGCTGTAATGTTATAAATGTGACCTAATGACTAAATTACAAAATAAATGTGTCCTTATTTAAAAGCAATAAGAATTTTTGATGCAAAGTTCTACAAAGGTTGGTGTGTTTATTTAGAGGACTGTTTTGGGTGAGAGCACCAATTACTGCAAAGGAGACCTGAATTACTTAGTGAAGACTAGAGGTATGTGCCCTGGGTTCCAGGGTCTAGCAGTGCTCCTGGGCAGATATTGTTAGGAGTTGGAGCACCTGTTAGTTGCATTTTGGTCCACAAATGGGAACGGTGCAGTCCGGTGTCCAATAATGGGTGTCTTCCAAAAGTTGTCAGGTCCCAGGAAATAGTCTTTACTTCTGGGAAGGTGTTTAGCTCCTCCTCAGAAATCTCTCAGTGCCTCAGTGTTTTGCCTGTGTGTCCATGCATTCTGTTCCACTGCTCCTTGTACCAGTTGTCCCAATCCTGTTTCCTGAACCTGCTCCTTCTGTACCTGATGTCCGTTCTTTGATCCCGCTGCCTGTACCTGATCCAAGTTCTCCTGAATCTTCTGCCTATTTCTGCTCCCCCTGTAACTGATCCAAATCCTTCTGCCTGTTCCTGCTCCCCCTGTACCTGATCCAAGTCCTCCTGATCCTTCTGCCTGTTTCTGCTACCCTGTACCCGATCCTCCTCTCGGTTCCTGCTCCCCCTGTACCTGATCCCAGTCCTTCTGATCCTTCTGCCTGTTCCTAATCCCCTGTACCTGATCACAGTCCTCCTGATCCTCCTGTCTGATCCTGCTCCCCCTATACCTGATCTCAGAACTCCTGATCCTTCTGCCTGTTCTTGCTTCTGTGTAGTTAATCCCCCATTCCTAGCCAGTTCCTGACCCATCTTACCCATGTTCTTTTACCCCCACTTGACCCTGCTTACCTGATTTATGCTTCTGCTTTGTACATACAGTAGTTTATTAGTTAGTTAGTTAGTTTTCACTGTTTACTAGTGTTCACTGATGTTTGCCTTAAGGGTGCACCAATATAGTTTTTTCTGTTTCGAGTACGAGTACTGATATTTACCTTTCGGAACTCGCCAATACCGAGTACAGATACTGGTACTTCCGCTAGCATGGAGACAGCTTCCCGGGCAATCAAGAAGCCTGGCGGCTTCTCATTACCTGCCCCCCGGCTTCATGATTGCCCAAGAAGCCGGCTCTAGGCTGTTTGGCCAGCTCAATATTGATTGGCAAGAAAACCGGCTTCCCAGCCAATCAGCATGGAGCCGGCTTCCCGGCCAATCAGAATGCCGGGAGGCTGGTCATTAACTTCCGCCCGGCTTCCTGATTGGCCGGGAAGCCGGTTCCATGCTGTTTGGCTGGCTTGAGGCTGATTGGCTTGGAAGCCAGCTTCATGTTCCCTGGTGGCACTGCCGGTCAGAGGAAATCTGCCTCTGACTGTAAGTTCCAGCATCGGGGAAGGTATCGGAGCATTTGGGCGAGTACGTGTACTCAGCCAAAATACTCGGCACCAATACCGATACTAGTATCAGTGCATCCCTAATAAATATATATATGTATGTCTATGTGTATATAGTATCGGTATTGGTGCATCCCTAGTTTGCATAGATTGCTCTGTTTATGCTGATTTGCTGCCACTTGTGTGCCTTTTTAATAAATCTTATTGCTTCACCTAGTTTTGAGTGAAATCCTCGTGTCTGGTAACACCTGCTCTGCAGGATACCAGCATGTGGTATCTTAACAGTTATATTTTTGTGCTAGGCTTAATCCAAAAGATAAATTTGAACCATATTAAATCATGCGTATCTAAAAGGCCAAGTTTACTTGTTACACCCATATTTAGAGTGTAACATGAAACAATGTCACATCGCCAGTCCCGCACCCCCAACTGCCCCCAACAACACTTAACTGAATCTCTGTTTTTTCTCCCTGCAGCATTCATGCTTTAGTTGAATTTGGCATGGCTCCTCCCTCATAGCTGCATCATCTATTCAAAGATCATTTGGCAGTCCCATCACTACGGCTGAGAGAGTTGTAGTTCTCAATGGAGTACAAGTGCGGTGATGTCTCCACATTTGTAGTCCATAGACACTTTCTCCCATCCCTGCAACTGAAAGTCCGTACCGCGATATAGACAGGGACTGGGATGAATAGTTTGCCGCATTGCATTCATGTTCCACTGATCATTGATGCGATGCTTCACAAGCTCCAAAGCAAAATAATAATTTTTTTATTTTATGGATGTATGGGCATTTATTATTTTTTGTAAAAGGTGAACTATGCGTTTAAGCTCATTTCCAGAAACCGATACACCAACTGAGGTTATGCAGCCAAAGTCACCTAGCAGAACAAGATCTTGGCGGAGAGCCTGAAGAACATAAGTACATATAAATATGGCATGTAGCATGCAGATTGTACAATGCTGTATTGTACATAGGTGCATATTGCACAACTCGTTCCTCATTTACATCCGTAGGTGTATAAATGCCGCCCTAATACTTAGGTGCATAGTGCCCCCTAATTACTTAGTTCGTAAGGGTAAAGTCCAAGCCAGGCCCATGTTGACTTTAGAGTGAGTTGCACTGTAGCTCATATCTATTATACCATAATCTATTGACAAACAGGCGTGGAATGAGTTCCTCTTACCGGGAAAAAAAAGCATAGTAGCTCTACTAGGGAAGACGTCTGTATGGTGAGTAGAAAAATGTGAGCTGGTCACCTATTACATGTGCGTATCAAATGGGTTTGTGTAACTGTTTTATGCAGAGTGGTTCAGTCATTGACACAAGTAAGTCTTTGTATTGCTGTTTTCCTTTTTAATTAAAGGGCATGATGTATATTCTGTCTGTTCCTGTTAGCTGTAAGCACTAACGATTACTGAAGTTACTTCTATACCTCTTACCAGCATACAGAATTAAATACATCTATGTACTTTCAAATTCATCGGCTCAAGGTACTCTTATATGGTAGTTTGCTGTTCTGGCAAAAATGAATTGCTTGTAATGTGTTTTTTAGATTTGAACAGTGTGAATGGTCAGGACCAAAAAATTACTGACTGGTCAGGATGGAAATGAGCCACTGTTTCCCTATTGCTCCCAGATGTTAGCCATAGTAATTACAGGATACCAGAGCTGTGTTCTGTCTCCTGATCAATTTATGAAACATATGTTTCAATTGCACACCAAGCCAGTTGTATGCAACCCAGTAGTGGGGTTCAATGTGTAGATGGTGCCTCACGAACTGAGCAAAATGTATTGCCAGCACACCTTAGTTCATGGAAGTTACATGCCAATTATTATGAAAAAAGCAACTCACAAAAGAAAATGCAACGTTTTGAGACCTGCACAGGGTCCCTCCATCAGGTGAGGTGGCCCATGACTTTGCCTGATGAAGGGACCCTGTGTATGTCTTGAAAATTTTTTTCTATGTGGTTGAGTATAGTAATGACCAGGAGTGCATCTTCCAAAGCCGTTGCATTTTCTTTTGTGACCAATAAAGGTAGTTTTACTTCACTGAACAACGGTGTGCTGGTGATACATACAAAAGCAAAAAAATTCCAGCACACGTACCTATTAGGGTTAAAACAGAGGTTTGAGTTTACAAAATATGTAGAAGCTTCACTGCCTCATCAGTGTTGCTGATCTCCTCTGCCTTCTTTCAGCCACTTCCTGTCTACATGCAATTGCTCCAGTGTTGGATGCACATCATTGCTATGGTCCGGCTGCCATGCTTGTGAAGTGTGTAAGCATAACTTCTTGTAGTCAAAACTAGGGACATAGGTGACCTGTGTGACAATTGCCACAATTGGGAGACAGTTGTCATCGTATACAGGAATTGACTGAATAAGGACCTTTATGTAAGTTATTATTATAATAAAAGCTCCAGATTTAAAAAGTTAAAAACAACTTTTGAAATTACATGAACATGTTAAAGATTGAATTGTTCCTAATACATTTCTAAAATGTAATGATAACTTTATAGTTATATTGGTATGTGATATCTAAGTAGTCATAACTAGACACTTTAGACAGAATCTGCCAATTATCCCCTCTGTAATCTAAAATCTAGAATGGAATATGAATGACAGTTTCACACAGGGAACCTATTGATAAGTGTATGTGGGTATTGTATGATTCAAAATGAATGGCACTGCAACACACCACACAAAGGTGTTCATATTGCCAGTGTTGTGTTATGTGTTGTGACACTTTGGTGTGATGCCGGCCCGAATCTCTTTGCTAATAAGAGATTTAAAGCGGAATTAAACCCTTCAATACCCACCTCTAGCACAGGGACATCTGTGAGATCCCTTGCCAATTTGACATCTTCTCCCCAGCTTCTTCCAGTTTCGGGGTCTTTGGCCATCTTGATTGGCTGGTCAGGATGACCTAACTCCCGGGTCAGCTCAGTGTACATTCTAAAGCATCTTGCTAGGAGAAAGGAAAAATCCTTTATTGCAGAAGGACTATAGGAAGGAATTTATTAAAACTGGAGCAGACAGAATCTGCCCATGGCTGCCGATCAGCTTCTCTTTTCAGTTTGTTCAGTTAAGCTCTGAAAATGAAAACCAGAATCTGATTGGTTACTATGCACAGCCACTCCAGTCTTAGTAAATTCCCAGCTGCTTCACTTCTGCAATGAAAAGCCTTCCTGCTCGCCAGTTTTTAAATTCAAAGCAAAGTTCCACTTTAACTTCTTGTCAGCAGTCATCTCATATGCAGCTTATCATCATTATGTGCAGTTTACAGAAATCAATGCGCTTCTAATTTGACAAACAGCTAGAATTCTCAGTAGGATAGAGATTTAGGCTGCAGTCGCATCTTTCCATGTGCATTTTTATGTGGTGGAGAAATGACGAGGAACACATCTTCCTTGGTTAGACTATTTTCTGGCATTTGCTAAAAAGAAACCTTCCTGATCTAAGAAAATAAGGAGGATGATATTACTAATGTCTTCTTTCAGAAACTGGTCCATTGTCTTCAGTAGTTTCCATGTCATGGACCTGGAACAAGAATGCAGATCAGGAACTTGAATTTTGCTTGTTGCATGCTCATTCTGACTCAGTGATGTTGATCTACTAAAGGACGAATAGGCTGTTGACTTTGCAAGGAATTGGCCCTTTGCAGGGGAATTTTCGCTTTAGGTAACTAAATGAGCTGAAGCTCCGCTGACATCCATCACCCAATCATGTGCAAATAAAAATACTGTTTTTTTTTATTTTCTATGCTTGTGATTGGGTATTCTTCACAAAGGGAACAGCCTATTTGCCTTTATTAAATCAAACCCCAGTAAGCTTTGAAGCCAGAGGCAGCCAGACAACTGCCATTTTCACAATGTTGCAATAGTAGCTTTTATTATATCAGTGTTAGTAAATATACATTTTTATAGAGGTCTTTAAATCAGACTTGAAGGGACAACTGAGCAGGAAAGAGGTCAAGAGGGATTCAAAAAGAAGACATGCCCTTCAAATGAAGGGCAATTGGGAGCTATGAATAGAAAACTATCTTGAAACACAGAGCCATAAAAAAAAGAAAACAGCCAATGAGCACAAGACACATGAGACCAAATTATCAGTCTTGTAAAGTCTATACAGGGCCAGTCTTTACTACAGTGGCAAAGAGCAGAGAAGAGCAAGTCTCAGGACAGGTAATGTCATGGCCCTCCTTACCATCTTGTCTTGAATTGTATTGTAATTGTAATGTCCTCCTTACATTGTAAAGCGCTGTGCAAACTGTTGGCGCTATATAAATCCTGTGAAAATAATTATATTAATAATTAGGGATGTCCCAATACCGATGCCAGCATCGGTATCGGGCCCAATACAGGGCATTTTGACAAGTAATTGCCCTATGTTTTTGTTTTTTTTCTTCTTACCTTGCCGAGCATCGCATCACTGCTGCTCCGGTGGGCGGAGCTCCAGGTGGGGTCCTAATTTAGGTGGGCGGAGACTGCCAGATGACCCCGCTTGGGGCGCCGCCCACCGGAGCAGCAGTGACGCGACGCTCGGCGAGGTAAGTAAGAAAAAAAAACCTGCAGCGGCGAGTCAGCGCTGGTCCGGCGAGAGGAGCTACAGGTGGGATTCTAATTTAGCTGGCCGGCACCTCTGAGCCAGCTTAATTAGAACCCCACCTGGAGCTCCTCCCACTGGACCAGCACTGACTCGTCGCTGCTATCTCCGCCACAGTGAGTGAGGGCAAGGGGACACTATTATGCTGCAGAGTATAATTGTAAATGTATTCTCTGCACTGTATTAGATGTATTAGCACTAATAATGTTACCATATGAAGAGCAGTGTGTAAAAGTGCTTTGGTTTGAAATGTGCATTGCCCAACTTGTGTATGAGCATTGTAAATATTGTGTTGAGATTTTCAGCATCTTTTTGTCATGTAATCCTTCTGTAAAATGTAATTTAAATAAATATTTATGTTTATAAAAACTTATTTTGGGCATCTAAGTAGACCGTTCTGACAAATCTTCTTCAGCTCTGTTTAGTCATGGTTATAACTGATCATAAGCCCATCACTGCTCTTTTGCAGTTTCTTAGTCTTTTTCCGCCATATACTTGCTCGTTGGCCCCCAAGCCCTACTCTATAGAAGCCATGGTTTCCATACACTGCACTGATGATGGCCAAAAAGCCTAAAACAGCTGTATGCAGTTTAGAATAAATGGCTCTATAAGACTATATCTGTACTGTACACCAGTGCTTGGAATGTCAGATGGCTCATTGGGGCATAAAGGAATCACCCTGCTTACTGTCCTGTAATAAGTAATAATCCTTTTATTTTTGGGATATGTATTGGAATTCTTTCTGTTCTAAGTAGACTCTACTGAGCTATGCACTGATACGGTTCAAGGGCTTTTTGAATCCTTTAGTTTCGTCTTACCATATTTGCTTGTTTGATACAGCATTTGGAAAGAGTTAGCGATAGGCATCTCAGACTTCCACAGTATGACTTGCAAAAAGCACATTCAACACCAGTGCTGCTTGGGTATTATTTTACACTCTCAGCTATAGAAAGTTATAGGCAGCTGTGACCTGAATACTGCATTGGGCTGCCTGACAAACTGCAAGTCTACCAGACATGGCTGTCCAACTGAAAACAATAGAATCTCTAATCTCTTACCAAATAAACACTGACTATGCTGCTGTTTAACAAATACTTAGAAATCTATTCTTAGGCTTCAGGTCACATGAGAGAGCTTAGAGGTTTTTTTTTATTCCTGAAAAGAAAAGGGTTAATTTTTATACAAACTTTTAATGATGTGCACTATTGATTCAGGCTAAAGTGTATCTAAATCCAAACACTTGAACCAAATATGTTGTTGCACATGTTCCTGCAATGTCAAAAAGGTAAAGCCCATCTCCGGGCAAACAAAAACATTCCCCTTGTAGTGGGTCTACCCCCATACTGCAAGGGTTAAGTGCTCATTCATGTCTATAGGACTGGAGTCACGCAGATTTACTTGCCTGATCCCAACTTCCGCCTGCTCCCTCAGGGCTGCTAGACTGGTGCCCAGAGCCTTTTCTTTCTGTGCTAAGACTGCTAACGTCATCACATCTCATATCTAATTCCATAGACCTGCATTAGATATGAGGATGCCAAGGGACATTCTACCAGCCGGAGGGGAGAAGAGGAGAGTGTTGACCGACAGGGGAGCAGGGCTCATGTAAGCAAATCTGCTATACTTTGGTCCCCTAGACAAAAAAAAAGCACTTAAGCTTTGTAGTGTCGGGGTAGCCCCACTGCAAGGATATTTTTTGTTTGCCCAGAGATGGGCTTTAGAACCTAAGCTGATAAGGCAAGAAAAAAGAGATACAGTGTACTAAGCCTCCACTGCCAAAAATCTCTGCATTTTTTTTTTGCTTCCACTTTGAATACTTATTTATATTTCATAATTAAATTATAACTGTGAATGCTACTAGTAAGTTGTATCCACAGGCATTTCCTTACAAAGTCAGGTCACCTGCTGTGTTGCCAACTTGCCACCCTTTTTTGTAAAACTGTGGCCTTCTGGCACAACTGTAGTGCACACATTATTGCAGATTGATACTACAACATGTAGACAGCATAGAGAGAGAATGAATGAACAAAATAAGGGAAAAAAATATTTTTACCAATAATATTGTGATTATCTTTTACTTACAGTGATCTACAAAACTAACAGGGTCATTCACAAAAGGGTGAAGCATATCTGTAAAAAATAAGTCAAGGCAACTGGACTTTGAGACAGTCAGGGCCTGTTCACATGAGATCAGGTCCTGAACAGGTGCTGATCAGCAGACGTGGAGCTGCTGATGCAGTGCGTTTTTGATGCGTTTTTGATGCGTTTTTGATGCGTTTTCGGTCTGGATGCTGACAGTTAATTTTTTGTCAACGTTGATGACATCATAATAAGTGGAGCAAGAATACAATTTTTTCTTTTTTTCCCCCCTTAGCTGCATTGCGTTTCCGTTACGTTTTCGTTGCGTTTCGTGCGCGTTCGTGCGTTTCCGGACCGGACAAAATGTGACATGCAGTATTTTTTCTGTCGTAAGCTGAACGGACTGCGCACGTGAGAACTGTAGCCCATAAAACACATAGGGATACATTGGGATGCATTTTGAGTGCAGCAGCGTACGGAGCTGGTCAGCACACAAAATGGACGTCGTGTGAACAGGCCCTTAAGGTGTGAGCTTTTTGACTTATTTTGTACAGATATACCATGAACTGGATGAATGATAACCTTCACAGACAAAAGGGTGAAGCGTTTGGAGAATGCAGAACAAGTGAAGGATGTAGGACAACATAGCTGAACTGGAAAGTGAGCTGAATTGGAGAATGTTTCCAAATCAGCTATGTTGTCCTAGTTCAGTGGTTCTCAACCTGTGTAACCTCACATTTGTCCTTAGACATTAAGTGGTAACCCAAGTCGCACTGCAATGGAACGAACGGCATTGCAGTATCGTGCATTCCGGTGCAGGCGATCCTCAGCTTGGGGTCCAGTGTGGGCTGCTGTGCTGTGATGGAGCTCCATCTATGCATGCATTGCTTGTACAACTCCCTTGTGCGCCCTTTAGAGGTGGCGGGAGCCAGAATGTGACTTCACTCCAGTCATGGCACCTCCACAGGTCACGTGAGGGAGCTGGAAGCAATTCATGTATGGATGGAGCTCCCTTGTGGCCATAGCTCCAGCCCACCCCACCTCAAGCTGACACTTGGCGCCAGGCAGCATATTCTGAATGGCTGCTCAGCACAAGAACTGATATTGCTACGCTAGGGGGAGGCTGTGCAGTCTCTCACATAGAAAAGGGGAAGGCACGCGGTGACCCACTGAAAACGAGGTCGCGACCCACTTTTGGGTCACGACCCACCAGTTGAGAACCAAGGTCCTAGATTGTTCACTTCTCCTGCCTTCTCCAAACGCTTCACCCTTTTATGAATAGCCCTGTAAGGATTCATTCCAAGAGTTTACTTCTAATTTGATTGTAATTACAATTTAATTCTAATTTAAGTGCAAATTTTATTAATAGGTCAATTAAAAAAACTAATTATATCACACTCTACAGTATCTCACTCTACTCTGACTTCATCTATGTCAGAGTACAGTTTCATCAAATAATTAGGGTTTACATGGCTCATTCCATCTCCTGGTATAACCATAGATTTGAGATGACAGTTTGCTGGATTGAGCAATAATGTCATGTTTATTGGTCTGACCAACAAAGGATCATTCAACGCTTTTCAGGGACATGATGGATGAGACAAGGGTATATAGGCATAAACAGAGTTAATGTTTGACGACAACCATGGGTTTATTCATTTCTATCTGTAAAAACACGTAAAACAAAGTCATTAAACATATTAAAATGCACTAACGTATCTCAAATCTTTTGATTTCCTTTTTTTTGTTATTTGCATTTTTACAATAGAATTAAAATGCCTTGTGTACAATGGCAGTTCTTGAGACTTTCATATGTTATCACTAAGCTTTTTTTTTTTATACACCCATGCACCAGTGTATGTACATATGGTATCATGTGTGATTAATAATACTCTACTGGTTTTCTGCCAAAGAATGGGATTGCGAGAATGTTACAGGGAGGAGGCGATAGAAGAGTTCTTTGTTTCTTGCCAGAAAATTTGGTCATGATATGATTGTGAGGTCACACTAACAGAAAGGTTTTCTGATTTTCACAGGTATAAGGATCTCTCGTGAAGCTGTACATTATTAGATGATGACATGGTGTGTCCTAGTAAGTAACTTTTATTGGAATATAGTTACCTTTCTGTCTATACTCTGTCGTTCATCACCTTGCTTGCATGCACCTTATCTTACTTATCCAACCCAGCCCAGGTGTGCAGTTCCATGTCATGTAATGGAGGAATGTTATCTATAATATTCTTCACTTTATCTCCGCTTCATCTGTCATAAAGGCAAAGGATTACAGCAAACAAACATTGCTCTCATATTTGGCATTTCTTACAAAGGGACTAATATTATATTTTAAGCAGCCTTGATCCCAATATGCACATATACTGGAAAGCTCACATTAAGCGATCCCCCAAATTCCAAACTAGACATTCAGTGGGATCAGATGAGGTCAGTCTGTATATTCCAATTCCATTTTAATTGTTAGTATTGTATGAACCTTTGAAATGGTAAAAGGAAAGTAATATCTTTTACTGTTGTCTCATTCTATATTTTACAATACCACAATTTTAAGTAAATTTTATGCTGACATGCTAACAGCTTGCACATTTTTAAAGTACAGTCCATATATGACCTTAATTAGTATTGTCATAAAACCTGATGTGATTATTTTAGATGAAATATTTGCAAGAACTTGCGCTAATGGAGAATAAAATATTAAATGGATAAATCTAAACCCAGAACCAAAAAATATATATATATATACACAAAAAATTCTTAAGATTTTAAAAGATTATTCTAGAAGAGTACGGGAAGCTGCTGGACTAAGGCACTCGGCCACTAGTATAGGATGTGTTTAAATGGTACAGCGCTAACCGTCCTTCGTTGATGGATATGAGAAATCAAAACGTTAAGATCAAAGGTTTGAAGCATACAATTGAAAAAGTATATAAACTGTAAAGGATGTATCTCAAAAAATCAGTAACATCTATATAAATACAGTGTGAAAAAACAGTGTGTAAAGAATATTAGTCCATGTGAGTAGTCCAAAAAATGACTAAGTCTTTTAAAGTCTTTAAAACTCCATAAATATAAAAATAAAGCCAACTTCCACAGTGAAAATCCAGTGCGTTTTCCAATTAAGTGATGTGTCCAACGAAAATCCAGAAAGGAACGAGAAAAAAACGAGGAAAAAATCCCCTCAAGGGAATGCACTCACCGGATCAGATGATGTTAAACAACCGTTTGTTTCATCAAGGTAAGCCGGAGCTGTGTCTTTGCTTCTCCCGCTCGGTGGAACTCTAGAGAGGGAAGGGACTCCCGTTTCTCCAGGATGTTAAACGAGGGATCTTCACTTTTAGAAGTCCCCCCGGTAAGATATCCAATCAAGCAAGAGAAATAAAACATACGCTCATAGCGTAATAAATCCCAGGTACTCACATATACACATATATATATGTTTATTAATTACTAATTAGTTGCACATTGAGTGTGTATTTATTATTGGGAAACCTTTTATAATTATTTATTCACACATGACACATATTTTCATAATTTTACCACAAGTTTAATAATAATTTATTTTTCATATACATATTTTGTACATTTTTTACAAATCACTGAACATTTTTGTTTGATATTTCACATTGGACTAATATTCTTTACACACTGTTTTTTCACACTGTATTTATATAGATGTTACTGATTTTTTGAGATACATCCTTTACAATTTATATACTTTTTCAATTGTATGCTTCAAACCTTTGATCTTAACGTTTTGATTTCTCATATCTATCAACGAAGGACGGTTAGCGCTATACCATTTAAACACATCCTGATTATTTTAGTTGGATTGGTTTCTAATTTGGCTAGTATGGGGACCCATAAATTCCAACAGTCTAACATGGTAAAGGGGGACAATGTAGCCCACATAGATAGGCAATGGACACACCCTGGCCACACCTCAGTAATACAAATCTCAATTAACTAATATGCAAATCTGCAGGACTATGGGGAATTGCTCTCATATTTTAACACTTACTAGTACTTCTGTGCTGGCAAGTCAGTAGCTCTGCTAGTCCTCTACTTTGACAAAGACCATGTGACTAATGTCTCAGCATTGATTAACAACAAAGAGGGAAGACTTACAAGCATTTAATGGGGGAATGGTAAGCATTCCAATGCTTTTTGTACCCAATACTGCTGTCATTCAAGGGATTACTAAATTTGCACAAAACATCCACTCTAAAATTCTAATTGCTAATCTATAACAACTAATCAGCTTTTATCAGTTTAGAGACAAAGGATCAAAGAAAGATGCATTTAGTCACTGATTTAGATATGCTGGTCACAAACAGATTTGCAATAGATTTGATCTCTCATCTCAATAAAAGTCAACAACTGTGTATTATAATGGCACAACTGATTGGATATAAAGTAAGTAGATTATTAAACTACAGCATCATACTACAGTACATCGTTATTGTGACATTTTCTAATCTAGCAGACTAAAAAACCTTACTGTGTGAAGCCAGCTTTATAGGTACCAATAGACTTTTTTTTTTTATTGTTTGGTCCAGTTATTTGTTACTTGATTGGATTGTAGTCTCATGTGTGTGGGTAGCACCTGAGCCTATCGTAGGAAACTTGTAACTGTGTAGGTTAGTAAATTGATAAAATTCCTCCACTTATACATCAGTATCTGCAGCCTATCTTGTACTGTGTCCTGCCATTCCCAACTCTCTCCCCATTGAACTGCAGTTGTCCAGCCAATATAAAGAGTGCTGTAAGTGCAGTCAGATTGTACATTCACATAAGGGTGCCCTCTGATGGCTGTAGCCATTGAGAACTATGAACTAATTATCAAAACTTAAGCCTACCACTGTTGATCAGAAAACATTTTTAGGCACTCTATGAACTGTGCAGGCACCCATGGCCTGAGCTTAGGCTTACTCTTGGAAGTGATGGAAAAACTATGCAACAGGGACAATGGGGGCATGTTTTTATTGCTATCTGTGTCTTTCTATCTCACTGCCAACCACTCTTCTACTGCTTATACGTTTTTATGGTTTTCTTGAAGATTTCCAGACGAAGGATGACGTCTACTGCTATTCTCTGGCCAAGGCACTATACTATGTTGTTTCTCCTGTGACATTGGGATTTTATGCTCCATGGGGTAGACGTAAGGACCTTCTACTTAACAAGGTTGAAAGTGAGTATCAGAACAAACTAGGGATGTATCTGTAAATATTGTTTTCAATGTTTCTTCTTTCAGAAAGGTCTCAAGTACACCTCTCAGTTGTTTTAAAATCGGGGACTACACGTAATTTGTTTCAATGGGCATGAATAAAATGTAGGTGTGTGAATTAGAAGTTTGCATCTTCAAGCAAAAAGTAAAATCACAGTACATGAAACAATATCCAAAAAACACTGTAAACAGTGATGTACCTATAGTCATAGTAGCCTACGGGGCTGATATGGGCCTTAGAGTGGACAGGGTTAAGCCAACTTGAAGCTCCACTCCAGGCAAAATATGAACGCTCTCCCTCCCACCCCCAATTAACCCATCCTGCAAGGTTTTTTGTTCTTATCTGGTACTCACCTAAGTCCCCCGCCCAGGTCCCTCGCCAACGCCATTTACGGGTACAGGGGACCTGGACAGAGATATGCTTTAACCCTTTCGCTGAAAGAGCCATTTTTGCACGCATCTTATAAACCCCATTTTAGGCTTGAAAAGTAAAACATTTAAACATCCTCAGAGTTATATATTTCCTGAAAGCAGAGACCCTGCAGAATAAAATGGTGGCAGTTGCAAATTTTTATGTCACACGATATTAGTGTACCTCTTTATCAAACCCAAACTTTTAATATAAAATACCCTTAAAGTGACATTAAACCCTCAGATTTTTTAACATAAAACAATACTGTAATGTGTGCCTTACTGTAATCCATGGTTGTTTCCCTTCTCTTTGCTGCTCTTCCTTTTAAATCCGTATGTCTTCTCATGCTGGGCAGAACTTCTGTTTTGCAGCAGACTGCCTTATCTCTGGAATGGATACATGGTGTCTGTGTGCAGGTTCACAATGTGAGCCAACACTACAGGAAGAGGCACTCAGCTGCAAAGGGAAGTTCTCCCCAAGCATGAGAAGAGATAAGGATTTAAAAGGAAGAGCAGCAAAGAGAAGGGAAACAACCATGGGTTACAGTAAGGCACACATTACAGTATTGGTTTATGTTAAAAAATCTGAGGGTTTAATGTCACTTTAAGTTAATTTTAGTGCCCAAAACACAATGTAATACGCATTTTTTTTTTTGTACAATATAAAAGACGAGGTTGTGCTGAATAAATAAATAGCCAACATGTCAAGCTTATAAATTGCGTCTGCCCGTGAAATAGTAACAAAATACAGTACCCCAAATTGTCCATAGGAGACCCTTTAAAAGCCTGTACAGATCATCAGTTTAGAGTTAACTGTGAATATTGGCCCCCGAATTATTGGTCTCACTTTGACGCACGCGATGATAGTTACCGTGGAGTGCAATCTCCATTTTTGTACGTAGGTGCACCTGACGTGTGTTTGCATTAGTATGCTTGTGTTTTGCAGGGATAAGGGACTTTAAAAAAATGTTTTAGGGTTTTTACATTTATATTATTTAACTTTATTTTTTTCAACTTTTGTTTAACTCCATTGCTATCACAGAGGGGGGCTCACAAGTTCCCTTTGTGATAGTACATCGGAGGTGACAGGTTCACTTTAAGGTGACATTAGCGGTCTATTAAACCCCTAATGTCACCTTTGCACTTTAATGAAGCTGATCAAACACAGATTGTGCTTGATCAGCTTTTTTCCCGGTTTCTCGGATCCATGGTTCGGGTGAGTATTATTTTTTTTTCTTAACCTAGACACAAACATATACTTGCAGTGCAGGGATGGGTTAAGATTATTTTTTTTACCTCGAGTTCTGCTTTAAGTACGTATTCTAAGACGGCCACTGCTATCCTGCTTATAAAAATGCTAGGTGCCTGGCTGTAACGCCAATCTTTTAGCTTCAACATTATAAGCCTTGTGTTTTTACATGTATCTACATCTGTTTGTCAAGCGTTCGAGATGTTCTCAAAAGAATTGTTACATGTGTTTTCAGCTGATAGATTGTGCTTGTGCGACAAAACGAGCAAAACATTTGCAAAACCACTTGCACCACGCATTTATAGGAATTTCTATTGAAGTCTATGGGGCCAAAAGTGCATAAATCTGCAGAAAAGTAGCTCATGTACTTTTTCCAGCGAAGTGGAAGTTTTTCCCTGTGGTCCTTGTGTGTGTTGTAAAGTAGTCACCGCTCCAAGCTCGCTTCCGTGATAGATTACCATTCTAATACAAGTTAGTAAACTAAACATAAGATTATCTATCACGGGAATGAGCTTTGAGAGGTGACTACTCTACAACACACAGGGACCATGGGGAACAAAAGTAGACACCGTCCAGAAGGAAGGACAGTGTCAGCACCAATTCAGAGATGATTTGAGGATCTGCAGCCGAGTGATACACCAATAAAGTAAATTTCTGTTAAGGTATGTGAATGGATTTTTAAGGTTTAACTCCTGAGTTTAGTATCACTTGAAGTATATACTATTGGAGACAGGAGATTAAAACAAGCCTGATGGTTTGTGCTGAATGGGCAAAGCAAAGGTTGTGATTTAAGCCCAAATCAGTTAAATGCTAAGATAGCCAATCTTTGCATGCAAGGCTCGCCATGGATAAATGTCTCCCACCACATTTTCATGTGCAATTTGCCTCACTAAACAGGCAAGTCTGATTAGTACTTTCTTCTTTCGATTTAGAGAATCTTGTTACCAGATAACATGCTTGCAATGTTGTAAACACTTGTTAAAAACTCCTAGGAGGGTCCCCAGGCCATGTTTTGCATCAAGCAATCAAATAAAATAGGATTTATGGAGAGTCTGAGGTAAACTTTAGTACAAGACAAATGTAAAAAGAGGGCTAAGCGCAACATTAGAATCTGTGACTGCGAGATGTGAATGGATGGTGGAGGGGAGTAATGATTTACTGGAAATAAGAGGAAGTACGGAGACTGGTGGTGACAGGGGCAGGACTTCATTATATTTGTATTTCCAAATATGTGAGTCAAATTTAACACTTTCCTTTATGTTAAGACTAGATAAAGTCAATATCAATATGTTTAGTATTTACTGGTTTTGAGTAAAACAGAAATGTCACACATGAATTGTTGATTTATAGCTGGTTCAAAGGCTGAAGAAGCCTAGCTCCTAATAATGTCTTTGCAGTGACTTCATATACAGCTTTATTTACTTTTATTTCATTCTTGTGATTTGGTTTACAGCATATCTATGTATGGAATCATGGGAAAAAGAACAAAATGAAATTGCAAGAACCAAGCAGAGAACAAGAAAATGCACAGGAAAAGACCTCCTCAAGCTTATCTTTCTTATGATATTTCACCATCCTGTCATCACAGAAAAGCACAAAGAACGAGAGAATATTCGATTCATCTTCATCCGTTTCAGTGCATGGGAATATGCAGGTAGTGACCATCTCTGGGCTGGTCTTGTTACCACCCTCTGTGACGGAATTGAGAACTACTTTGGACTGGCTCCTATGAGCGTCTATCGAGCTGTAGGCAGAAAAACCAAAATTATTGATGCACCACTTAAACAAGAATGGGTTAGTAAGAAGTTCCTATGTATCCCACTCTGGATTGCTACAATTTTAGTCATCTTGATTGGAATTGGTGTTGGTGCTTTGTTTCTAATATATGGCTTTCCATTTGGTGACCCAACTGGAGATATGCTGGCTGCTGCTGAAGGTGTTGGCGCAACTGTCGTTGGCATCTCTGCAGCAGGGATTTTAAGAGTGGTTATTATGACCATGAAAAATGCAATTATCACCCAAAGGGGTGTGGTACAAAATAAGATGAACCGGACAGACATGAGTTCCCAGCTGGGCTTCATGAGTGACGTGAAGCGGGAGGTTAAGGTAATCACCCGGTATCTTCAACTCATGGAAGTCTTCCAACGGCAGAAAATTAAAGTAGTTCTAGAGATCACAAGCCTGGACAGGTGCATGCCAGACAAAGTAGTAGGTGTTTTAAATGCCATGAATATTCTACTCTCCGATCCCTGTGCCCCATTTATTTCTATTCTAGCCGTGGACCCCAGCATCATTGTGGAATGCGTAGAAAGCTCACTATTTTTAAAAGGCATGGCAAACAATGGTTATCAGTTCCTGAACCGTATTATAACTCTACCTTTTTGCATTCCCAAAATGGACTGCGAGACTAAGTGTTTCGTGATGAGAAATGTCATAGATGGAAAAAATGAGCTGATAAGAGAAAAAGAAGAAGAAAATATAACAGATGAAACATTGGTACCAAATGAGACAGAACAACTCCTACGACAACGAGTTACCCATCAAAATGATTTTGGATTACAGGATACTCCCTTTAACGTCAGATGCTCTGAAGATCAGGGGCAAACTATCAGCTTTACAGATAAAGGACCAAAGACCAAAACCTTAATAAACGATGCCTTCAGATACCTTTTTGATGAAAGCATGAAAGACTTTATTACTGACAATGTTGTCCACATCAGAAGGATAGTAAACACAATCACCATAACAATCAGACTGATGATAAGAGATGTGCCAAGGACTAAGATTAGGCCTCACAAAGTAACAGAATGGGTAATTCTGGCAGCACAATGGCCCTGTCGTCTCAGCTGGATATTGCAGTGCATTGAAGATGAACAACAGAGGAGGTGCCTTGATGAAACTGATACAACAGGAGAATACTCTATATATGCTCGCACATTCCTTTGGGATGTTTTTGAGAAGTCTTTGGAAGAGTTAGATGCCATAAAAACAAATCTCAAAAAACTTTTGGAGCTGGATGGGGACCCAGAGATTTTCCATAAACTATTGTATGAAAATTTCACAGTAGCAGATGCCAACTTCTTTTTGCCATTCACTGTCAATTTAGACCAGTCCATCAAAAGAGAGATGGAACTTTTACGGGGCAGTAACAACATGTGGGAATCCAAGAAGAGCAACAGACTGACCATGTTAACGTTACTGAACATGAGTGTAGATGAAGTCTGTAAAGAAGTAAGTATTTTATTACTATCATTGCATTCTAATAAATGCTTACATGCTTATTTGTAAAAAAAACTATTTCTACAGGTTACTACACATTGCCTTATTGAACAGCTTCACTGATGTTTGGTGAGATTAGGAAAGATCTTTCCGGAATAAGCAATAAGTGTTTTACTTTCATACTAGATTGTCAATTGTCTCAAAAAAACTCATAGCCATTTTATACATTTCCATTGCACCTCTCTACACCTCAATTCATATTTATGAATATTTACCATACCCTCTTTCTTCTTTCGCAGATGAGTAAACTAGGATTCCGAGAGGAGAACCTCCAGCTGTATCGACAAACGATAAAAGATCACAATCTGAATGGAAGAGCCTTGGTCTATAGTGATAATAATGAAATAAAAAATGTTTTATGTATGGGTCTAGGAGACTGGACACTCTTCAGTGTATACTTCTTAGGAGTACTTCCACCACCCCCTGCTGCCCCCACAACAGTCTCTGCTTTTGGAAAGCAAGACGCACAAAAACTTGGTGCTGGATCCATTGACAACATCTTAAACAAAAGCAAAATGTCACTGTCTTTTTCAAATGAAGATGTTTCCTAAACCATGTGCACATAAACTATATTGCCAATTTTTGTTGAAAGCTGACAATCACACCTATATGAGCTTGTTGGACATTCCATTCTCAAACATGCTCATTATTTGGAGTTGGCTGTCCCCCTTTGCCGCCATTCAAACCTACACTGTTCCAGGATGGCTTCCACCACATTTATGTGTGTGTCTGCAAAATTTGTGTCCATATTGCCAAAAAAACATTTGTGAGGTCAGGCACTAATGCTGGACAAGAAGACCTGGGCTGCAATGAGTGCTCCAATCCATCCCAAAGGTGTTTAGTAGGGTTGATGATGTTCTACGTGGGAAAGCACTAATAATTTCTGAATCAAATATAGCGATGTGCCATTTAAGTGCCTTGCATTGATTGCTACTTTGCCTTCCATTTGTTAAACCAAGGTGAAATTAATCCGTTTCATTATGAGCAGGATGGGAACACAGACATGGAGGGCCAGCGAAAGAAAATTATTTACTATTTTATTATTTAAACATTAAAGTGAATGACTGTATATAAAAGAGATATAAAAACCTACGATCAAAATGTGATATATTGCAGCTTACCAGTCCTTAGATGTACTGACATTAGTTTTCTTTTTTCAGCCTTTTTTTTTTATTTTTACCTGGTAATCCTGTGAATAACATACAAATAACATTCCTGTCTCTTCTCCAATGTATTTATCACACAGGCTGGACATGTCAAACATGTCTGCCTTCGTTCATCTCCATTACATGGCAGATTGACGGGACTAGTAGTTTATACAATAAAGATAAGGTTCTTTGTGCTTTTCTTTTGACAAGATAGTCCATGGTCCCATCGAACTCCTGACCGCGTGAATCCCTTCAAGAATTGGGTGCTGCGGTAGTCAACGGGTGGCAGCCGTAACAATCGTGAGCTAAAGCAGAGACACCGGCACTCCAAATTTGCAAAATACGTCTATTTATTGACGTGCATCGTGGTTTTTTACCACAATGCACGTCAATAAATAGACGTATTTTGCAAGTTTGGAGTGCCGGTGTCTCTGCTTTAGCTTTCTTTTGACAAGGACACATGGACATTTCTGTCAAGAGTAACAATTATTTTCTGTAGTTGGGCATTTAAAAGGTACCATAGTAATTCGAACACAAGAACGGAACTACAAGATTTTGACTAGATGGTATCGATGTCCGGACCGCATTGCAAAGTTCGCCCCCGCTGTTTTCAAGATGTGTTGGCGCTGTGAGACTAGTAGAGGAACTATGCTACCTATATGGTGGGAATGTGCTAAAGTAAAGGCATGCTGGCAGGGAATATTTGAGATATGTAGGCAAGTCACAGGGTGCAATCTACCGGAGACACCTGAAGTGGCCCTGTTATCGATTGTTCCAGCATCACAACAAATGTTCAATCAGGGAATATTTCGCTTTCTTCTCGAGCACCTATCTCTAGATTGTGGAAAACAGCAAAGTTGCCCGCAGTAAGAGAATTGATGGTACAGGTGAATCATATTATGCATATGGAGCCAGGGTAAAAGAAAGGAGTAAAAGACATATGAAGAAATGTGGGGTCCATGGAGAGAGTTTTTAGACTCGTCACAAATATCAAAGTACCTACTAACCTGAACCACAAACTAGCTGAGTCGATAAACAGCTCTTTGAGTAGGACATATAGAAAGGAAGAGTTATAGTCATTGTTTTCACCCCTCCTTCCACCATGTAATACAGGAAGAGCATTCTAACATTTTCTTTTTTTTTTCCTCTGTAGTTTAGTCTTGTCTTTTGTTTTCTCTAAGAGAGCCGTTCCCACCCATTAAAATAGAGCATTGTGTGTATAGTAAAGAGCATGGAGAATATGATTGGAGCGTCATCATTTTGTAGTAAGATATATAATACACAATTATTTGTTTTAACCCCTTGTGTTGTCTTAAGACTTGTATTGGAACGTGTTATGTATAATATTGTTAAAAATTGTAATAAAGAGCGGGCTGGGCACTGACGGTAGCAGTCATCCTGGGAGATACGTTGCTATAGTGTAGCGAAGACACATGAGTATAATATTTTAGTGTTCTTGATATGGGACTACCATGCAGTGATGTGATGTATTTTGTACCAAAATATTGTCCACGCAGATGTGACATGTACAACTGAATAGTCTTTTTGTCTGTCGTTTTATTTTCCTTTGCTTTTGCATTCTGTATGTTTTACCAATAACATACTTTCAAAAAAAAAATTGTAGTAAAAAGTTATTAACAGCTTAAGAAAAAAAAAAATATATATATTTTCTGTACTTGCTGAAAATGATTTTAGCCTGAAAAGTGATCACTTATGCAGCAACCACATCTAAAGACTGGTACGCTGCAATACATTCCTTTTTGTATTTGGGTTTAGATTTGCGTTGAAGTTTTTTTTATGAACCCATATAGTTTTGCGCAGTTTTACAAAGTTAAATAAAGCAATTCAAACAAGAAAATAAAAAATTTCAAAAAGTGAAATTATCATTTTGATAGTTTTAAATATTCAACTTGTAGAACCTCAGCTCCCCCAGTGTCAGTTCGCCAAAGTAATATGTCAGTGAAAGGTGGTGTTTGATATGCTAGTTGCAAGATCTGCTTGCTGTGGGTTATATTTCTGTACCTATCTGCATAGGAGACTTAAGTGTTCCTGCAATCTTAGGGTCTTCCAAGTGTCCTACTACATTCTGCTCAATATAAAGAGATCATGGACCAAGAGCCCGACGGTCTCAGGAGAGAGGAGGGGACCCGGCGGCATACCTCATCCTACCGGGTGAACGTCCCCTCCTCTCTTTGCTGCCGTCTATCAGCAAGATTAGATGACCTGTGCGTCATGCGCGATTATGTCACTGCGGGGTGTCACCCAGTCTCTGCTCCGGGTGTCACCCAGCCTCCGGACGCCCCTGTTTGTGAAAGGTTAAACTTTGCGTACCTGTGCCTTTTTCACCCCAGCTAGATATACATTATTTTTAATGAAAGAAAACCATTCTAAAGCGGGGTATAACAAAATGAAGCTTAAAACAAATTGTCAGTCTCCTTATTCATGTACTTGCAAGTCTTCCTACTGCCTCCCCTGCACAGAAAGAAAGCAAACAAAGGCTTGCCAAAGTAAATACATTTTTATGAACCTCCATCCTTCATAATGGAAATATATCAAGGAACTTTCAGTGAAACTGATTATGGACTGTAAATATTTTGCAAAGCATCAAATAGTTCATTATTTACATGTGACAGCGGTGAAATAGGTTCTAAGCTGGCTATTTACTACCTTCAATGGATAGAACTTTCTTTTGGTTGTATTTAATGACCACTGGAATTATTCTTTTTTACTATATCAAGGGGAAAAAAAACAAAACAATTTCTTACTTTCTGTTATAAAACATCAAAGCGATAATCTAGCATCATAAAAATGTTGAAATTGATCAAACCTGATTTTCCTACGGCCTTATCACATTTTTTGAGGACCTAATATGTCAGGAAAGTCAGAGTCCAAGCAGTGCCTTCAAACGTTTAAGGGGCATAAATTGTGCATCTGATTTCCTGACTACCTACCACATTTTTGAAGTGTCAGGACAGTACTAAGACGCCCAAAATGAAAGACACCCCAGGCTATTTGGTGACAGGCATGGCGAGTATTTTAAAGTTTGTTGGGGGTTTTTTTTGCCTTTTTTGGAAAATAAAAAGTAAATTATTATTTTTTTTGTTTCTCACAAAGTTGTCATTTTCATAAGATATTTCTCACGCACAGTTTGGGTATTCTTAGAATTACACCCACTGCTCACAAAGTCAGGCAGCTTTGGTCCAAAGAAGGCAAACAAAGCACTCAATGTAACTGAAAGTGTATGTTCACCCTGACAATGAACTTCTCTTGCTTGCTCCTGTTTGGGCTGTTAAATGTAACAATGAAAGCATTTTGTTAGATCTTATTGGTAAGTGCAAACACAATCTAGAAATCCAATCAGCTTGTAATTTCCTGTGGACTCTGCAGTGTTATCAGCCCTGCCGTTTACAGAACACTCTCCTCTCACCCCATGTTATGAAGGGGAGGAGAAGTGGAAGTTCTCTGTAGTCCTAACACATATCCCGTCCTAGGCTGACAACGCTACAGCTTCAAAAGATGCAGTGCAGGGAGGTTGATCCCATAGGACAGGGTATTCAGTTCCTCAGTTTAAATACACATTGAATCTGTCTGGTTGATTAAAAAAACCCTCCATCGCAGGAGTTTAAGAAGAACTCCAGGAAATGTTATTAACCCTTACAGTGGGGCTACCCCCGCACTTCAAGGGTTAACAGCTTGTTTGTGTCTAGGTTAAAAAAAAAAACTATACTCACCCAAAGCTCTGAGCCGGCTTCTTCTTAGACAAGTTCTTCCAACGTCTCTCCCCCTCCTCTGGAGCGGTCTAAGGTTCATGAATCATCACTTATATACACAGTGTATAGACGTGAGGACGATGAGGAAGACAGGCTGGAGGGAGCGTAGTGACAACTGGCTGACTCAGAGTTTCAGGTGAGTATAACTTTGTTATTTTAGCACCTAGATACAAATGAGCACTTAACCCTTGCAGTGCCAGGGATAGCCCCACTGCAAGGGTTAATTAAAACATTCCTGGAGTTCTTCTTTAAAGCAGTGATGGCCAGGAGTAACAAAATAAAGAGAATCAAACTTAGACTGCTGTGATTCGCTTTGATCAGTTTTACAGACGTCCACCCAATCTCTTCATATGATATTTAAAGCCTAAACCCAATTTTTAACAAAATAAAAGTGAAATAACAAAACCAGCTAGCTTTTGTTGCAATATTCACCTTTAGTCCAGAGATCCATAGCAGTACTTTTTGGCCAGCATCATTTCTATGAGCCCAGGTTGTCCTAAACCCAAAACCCTCTCCGTCACTCTGCTTTCCCTTCCTATCAGCACGCTTCTTGTCAGCTCCTTGTGCTGCTTCTTCCTCTCACACTACAGCCCTGCTGTACAAAGACTGTAAGATGTTGATACTGGGTCAAATGTAGATACTTACACTGCCTCAATTTAAAAAAAACAATTTATTGTTGTATTAATTATTACAACTGAATTGATTTTTATGTTTTTTTTAATAATGGCCCAGAGTCAAGCATTAAGCAACTGACATTTTTAACACAAACACAATAAAAAGTGAAAGCGAGTATGACCCGGCCTACAATTACCACACAAGCTACCTGGGAAACTGCCCAACACTCCACTCTAGAAAAACTGCTACATAAGCTAAACTCACAGGTCACAAATGTGAAAGGACCTTAGAGCTAGTGTCCTTGGAATGGTGCAATAAACATAATTCAGTATTTAAAGTCTAGGTGGAGTTTTATTAGTGGGCATCAAGAGATTAGTTTCAGCTATGTGCTCTGCTTAATCAGCACCATGTGTGTTAATATTTGTTCACTTTAAAATATAGAAGACAGTGGAAGCTGATAATGTGGTTCACAATAAAGTGTCTTTCATAACTAAACAAGTTTTCATTCACTTGCAATGTCTCTGAATGTACTAGAAAATGTGACTACTTCAAAAAAGGTAAATTCCCTAGCACAGCTCCCTCCCTCTCTCTTTGCATGCCATAGCCCTAGTCCGGGTTTAGAATCCTATGCCCGGGCACATGAACCAGACAAAGTCGCAGACTTACTCACCTGGCGGCAATGGCGCTGTCTTTACTCCCTCCCTCTGTTTTTCTTCTCTGGGAAGCAAGTGGCGGGTGGCGCTCTATTCACTCCCTCTCTCCTTTTCTTCTCTTGGAATTGTATTGTTGTTGTTGGAGAGTAACCAATAACCTTGAAAATTTATTTTTTCCAGTTTTTTATTTAAATGAACTGTTAACTCTTGGTACATTAAACCTTTTTTTTTGTTTAGAAGCCCCAAGGGCAATCCTTATCCCTCACAAGAGAGGAGTACTGAGCATATGTGCAGGACGCAGCCCCAATACAGTCAAGGGAACTGGAACATCTAAAAAAAAAGCACAAAAGGGGCGCCTTTCCTGGTGCAGATTTCTCCATAGCAGGGAGGAGACTGGTATCACGTCCTGATGAAGGGGGCGTGCCCCGGAAACACGTCGACACCGCAGTGATTCACATACAGGACGCTCTACACGGATCCTTTTACTGCTCCGATTTTATTGTTCTGCAGCTCGTTTTTACTTCAATCTTGTGAGTACCTGTCAGTACACTTTTGATGCCTGTTTATTGGAATAAACAAATCTGCACTAGGAAAGGCGCCCCTTTTGTCTTTTTTTTTTTTTGGTACATTAAAGGCCATGTACAAAGCAACTGGGGCAATGTATAAATGAAGCTAGCATCTGACCCAGTTTACATGTATTAGCTTCATTGGTCTAAGAGAACCTGTACTTCGTCTGTATCAGGTTCACTTAATAGCCCGATCACCCTCTGCCTATACTTAAGCCAGCCATACACTGCTTAGATTTTTGAAAAGAACTTTCTTTCGACTTTCTATTACTTGATGGGATCAAATCGATGCTCGATTTCGAATGCAGTGATGAGAAAAGTTGAAGGAGCAGGATGGAATTTTTTTTTCAAACTAACGAAATTCTAACAGTGACTGTGGTTTGCGTTAAGGAAACTCCATTCATCCCAAAAATCGAACAATAGAATCAAATTAAATTTCATTCGTCAAGTGTCTGATGGCATTATTTGGTGGTAAAGAAAGATCTTTTGTTCGGAAATCTACTAGTGTATGGCCATCTTTATGTTTCGTTCGATGAGCTGCTGCCCCTTGACCCACCAAAGCCAAAGTTTAAGCTCTAAGCTGGTCTGTTTGTAGCTCACATGGCAATATTTGACCCATCCCCTATATGACTGCTGCGCCAAGAGTTTTGGCTCACAGTGCATTACGAGAGGAAGGGGAGAGAGTAACATGCTCCCCCATACCCTGAGGTACTGGGTACTTCACTATGCTCCGAGGGCAAGAAGCACCAGGGGCAAGTGAGAAGGCAGGTTTAAGCAGGGGCATTGAGGTGGGCTACTAAGTTGACCTGTTCTTTTCCTTGGTTGGGCAATGTATAAAGTTCACATTAGGAAATATTAAAAGATGCACGTTTTCTTTGATCCATTACATTAACGAAACATTCCTGTACAGTCAGATCTTGATATCAGGTAGTAGGTTACAGCTGGTTATGATGTCAATCTTCTCAGACACCCCTTTTAAGTCTTCAAGGGCAAGCCGGATGTTGTGAGATGCATTGATGATCCCGTTTTGTGAGTTGTTAAGCTGACTAGTCAAAGTCCGGATCTCACTGGTAGTTGTATGATAGACCTGTCGTATGGTGTTATTGACATCATGGTACAGCCGTGCGTTACTTTCAAGAAGTTTCTGCTGTAATAAAGTGCTGTAGCGACCCAGCTGCTGTATATTCACAAGTGGTTTTTCCTCCAAAGCCACCGGAGAAGTCTCTCCCTCGTTTCTGATGACTACCAGAGGAGGGAGCTCCTTTTCCAGCCTCTTGGAATGTATTTCATTTCTGTCCTTAACAATGTCTTCCTCGTCATCCGTCTCTGAAGCCTCTCCTTGGACTTTCACACCACAAGCTCCAGATGAGGCACTCACTGGGACAGATGTCACATACATCTCTTCTTCATCATCGGTTTCAGAAGCTTCTCCTTTAACAATGGTTTGAAAGTCTCGAAAAGACATTGTGTTGTGCTGAAATGGGAAGTAATGTAAATAAAATCTGTATGAATATTATTCAGAAACATTATACCTCGGAGGGTGCAAACTATAAGCATGCATACTAAAATGACTAAGGTATGTCATAAACACAGATAGTGAGTGATCCATACAAAGACACAGGCCAGTATTGAAAATTAAAGTGGACTTAAAGCAAAATTTTGATTCAAAGTACACCTGTCCCTCTTGCTATGAAAAACAAAACAAAACAAAAAAAACAGTACCCCAATGGTTTCCTTTCTCCTGGAGTAGGTTCCCCTGGACTCCAGCCAGCCGCTGCCTATTGACCACTTACTTTAAGCTGGAGCTGAAGTCTGCGGACGCTTCCAGGCAAACAGAGGACAGTTTTTCAGGTGGATCTAATTGGAAAACAATGTGACCCTATGGCCAGTCAGATGTAAATAGACGTATCCGTTTACATCTGATTACTCTTGTGTCCATTTAACTCAGAAAAAAAGAAATAGAGAAGGTTTGCATCCTTCTCTGTTTTTGTGGACCTAAATGAAACTGATTGGAGGTAACTGGACACATGCCCACTTACATCCAACTGCCCATAGACCTAAAATGTGTCCATTTAATTCAGTTCTTAGCTTCATCGCAAAAATGGAGAAAAAAGCTGAAAGGACAAAAGTGACATCCATTCCGTTCTACTTCAATCAGCGGATCTGTGCACACATCCCCTGCTGATCAGAATGGACACTGCCTGTGTGAAAAGTAGTGATGGGCTCGGGTGTGTTCGCAGCTCCACGTGCCGAGCCCGCCAGGAAGCTGACAGCGCGCAGCGCCAAACACAGGTACTGAGACATTATCCCGGTCAGCAGCTGCAGAGATCGGGAAATGTCTCAGTACCTGTGATTGGCGCTGCGGCGCTGTCAGCTTCCTGGCGGGCTCGGCACGTGGAGCTGCGAACACGCCCGAGCCCATCACTACTGAAAAGGGCCTTAGGCACGACCAAATGACAGTTCTGTGGGATAGTGGTGCTGATTGGGTGCTCAGCTAAAGGCTGCCAATCAGTGCCTCTAACAGAACTGACCTCTGGGCACTGATTCGAGGTAAAGATGGCAGCAAGGCAACAGGTGATCAGACTTGATGGAACCCCACTACAGGAGAGAGAAAAGGATTTTGGGTGTTGAACTCTCCTTTTTTTATTAGCAAGATAAACCCAAAAAATGTTTTACTTTAAAGTTCATCTATAGTTACTTTTGGCTACAGTAGGATTAGAACCACTATCGGGTTTTTATAGATGTTTATGTTCCTGCTGGGGAGATTCCCCCTCTTTGTTCTTGTAATTATTGTCACAGGGCAGAAAGTGATGGGAAATCCAAAATGTTACAGTTGTCATTGAAACAGGAGGCAAGGAGAAACGTTTCCAATGGGGACACTTGTTTTGATGACAACCCTCTATAAGGGGACGTCTTCTCATTTTGTAGAGACTTCCTCTTGTGACAAGCAATTTCTGTCCTGAGACACAGACATATATAAATATCCTGACAGAGTACTACATTACTCCTAGCTAACCCTACAAAACTCCTAACCCTTCCCTACTCCAAACTAAACCAAAAATTCACTTTGGGATGTATTTATAAAATGTTCACAGCTGTTTGCTTTGTGGACGTCTTTGTTGTAGATTTGCACGCACCGCATTATGGCCACTAGATGGAGCTGAGGATCATAG
Source organism: Nanorana parkeri (assembly GCF_000935625.1). Lineage (NCBI taxonomy): Eukaryota > Metazoa > Chordata > Amphibia > Anura > Dicroglossidae > Nanorana > Nanorana parkeri. The sequence goes on along the minus strand of NW_017306796.1, from coordinate 832,895 downwards.
GAATGCGGTTCAAATCTAAAAAACAGAGCAAAAGGGTCTGCATACCTTTTATAAATAGATCTTCATAAGTCCATAACTACATTTGCCTGTAAACATTTTATTTCTCCAGATTGCACACTCAGCAATTACAACAGGAACAGCCAGGATTAACACTTCTGCATTGCAACAATGCACCTAACCTGCATTGGTGCCCTGTGTTGCCATGCATCTTAAATGACACTAAGGAAATGCACCTGAACTGTAGCATGCTGCAATGCAAGGTAGTGATTGGCTTGATGCCCAATTTACTTATGGAAAGTTGCAAGATGCAGTCATCCAGTACTAAGTCTTCTCTCTTTTGTTTACATTGAGCACAGGTACTTATTCGGGTGTCTGTGTGATGTGGACACTTCCTATTGGCTGTCTAGCAGTGTGGGTCCTTTCAGGATCCAGAGGAGAACCAAGCAGATGGTAGAGAACCGGCCGGGGAGGGACCATCCGCAAAGCTAGATTAGCATTCCCCTGCACCCGTAAACAGCGTCAGCAGGTGACCTGGAAGGGGGCATTAGGAGAGTGTAACTTGCTTTACAAGTAAAGAGCAAAAAAAACCTTACAGGGTGGGTTAGAGAGGGATGAGAGGTGGGTCATATTTTGCTCGAAGTGTGCAAAAATGTTTTCAAAAAAATAGTTCCAGCAGTGATAGGAGATAAGACATGGGAAAATGTGCATGTATTGCATATAGAGATATACAGTATATACATACATATGTACTGCATATGTTTTCATTTTATATTGCCCTGTGCGTTATGTATATCCTGACATAGATTATGTTGTTGGTTCAAAGTGTAACAGCTGCAACCAGATGAATGGAAAAGTAAACATTTATAAGTGTGTAAAATAATCCTGTACAATGGAATAGAGCCAGATGTGGCCATTCCCCTCCTTTATACACATCCCCCTGACTATAGTTACCTTCAGGACAGTTAGACCTCTCAGTGCAGGTGACTGATCACTGACACACAACTTCCTTCCCAGTGGTATAGCTGCCCCTTCTCTGGATAAGTGTCATGCGACCGGAAGTGGGGAAGAATACACTCTTCACATAACACCCAACACCCCCGCTTTGGATCTGTCTTCCACACAGCGATCAGACAACAAATAGCGCGATGATATCTAATACGCATCTAATACCGAGAAACAGCGGTACCAAAATGTTAAATAGGTCAACTATAGATCATTTTCGGAAGTTGCATATCAAATAACTGGTGAGAAAGCCGGAAATGGGGCAAAACTGTGCCAGAAGCGGGGAAAGACTTTTGTGAACACCAAGCCGGAAGTGGGGCGAGTCGTAAGTAAAGACTGCGCTAGTAAACCCAACAACCAGGAAGACGTGAAGTTTGCAGTTGATATTTATTCTGATTATTATATTTCTATATTCCAGTAGTTGTATGTGTAAGAAGAGACCTGTGTATGTTTTGATAGAATGTATGGTTGATATAAGAAGAAGGTGTTTTTTCTAGTGCAGCCCTAGGACAGCTGTGCCATCTGTTACTGTGAAGAAGGATTACACTGGGATGAAATATGAGGACACTGGTTGATGTGACAAACTACTGATCGGGCTGTAGATCTGATGAGGCACTGACTGGTCTTCCAGCACAGATATAAAGAATACAAAGTCCAGATATGGCTGATGAGACTCTGTTTGCACTGTTACATATGGAGATGGTCTCCCTTGCACATAAAAGTGCAGGACACGATGAAGAGGTAAGATCTAACAATGATATGATGTAATTCAAGTCAAACATTCATAGCTAAAATTATTAGCTATGCCTACTGCTGTCATAAAATGTGTCTAATTATGTTTACATTTTTTTTAAAGCTCATTTCCAGTAAAAACAAAAAACTTTACTTGCAGCGGGGCTGCTCCAGCACTGCAAGAGTTAACTGCTCATTTAGGTCTATGTTATCAGATAAACAGTTTAACGTAATACTCGCTCCCCAACATTTAGCCTTCTCCCTGTCTCCTCTACACCCCGGCTTGTGCCTCTCTTTGTCCTCTCGTGTAATTCAGGGCTATTGGCCTTGCATTGTATGTGAGGATGCCAGGGGGCTTCCAACCGCAGGTGCGGGTCTGGTATCTTGAAGGGAGTGGGGGTCAGGTTAGTAAAATACCTTTTTGGAAGTACCCTAGACCTATATGATCATTTCTCTTGTAAAAGGCGGGGGCAGCCCCACTGCAAGTTTTTTTTTCCCCCTCAGAGAAGGCTTTAAAGAAAACACCTGGCTTTAATCATTTTCTTAAACGTTTTGATAAAGTGTGGAAGGGTTAAAGCAGAACTCCAGGTAAAATGTTTACTCACCCAATCTTCTGCTGCAATGTTGGTATGTCCCTCGTTGTCCTCACGTCCGCTGTGTATAGAATGTGATGACTCGGGGACCTTAGACCGCTGCAGCTGAGGGGGAGCGAGGTGAAAGGGATCGGTCTAAGAGCAAGCCGGCTCTGAGGATCAGATGAGTATAACTTTTTGTTTAAGAAAATAGAGAAGCACTTAAAGTGACATTAAACCCTCAGATTTTTTAACATAAAACAATAGTGTAATGTGTGCCTAACTGTAATCCATGGTTGTTTCCCTTCTCTTTGCTGCTTTTCCTTTTAAATCTGTATCTGTTCTCATGCTGGGCAGAACTTCTGTTTTGCAGCAGACTGCCTTGTCTCTGGAATGGCTACATGGTGTCTGTGTATAGGTTTGCAACCTGAGCCAGCACTACAGGAAGAGGCACTCAGCTGCAAAGTGAAGTTCTCCCCCAGCATGAGAAGACATGAGGATTTAAAAGGAAGAGCAGCAAAGAGAAGGGAAACAACCATGGATTACAGTAAGGCACACATTGGTATTGGTTTATGTTAAAAAATCTGAGGGTTTAATGTCACTTTAACCCTTGCAACGTGGGGGTAGCCCCAAACTGCAAGGGATGAGAACAATTTAACTCGGAGTTCTGCTTTAAAGACTGTTAAAGGCCTATTCACACCATTGCGGTCTGGTGCGTTGGGTTAGGCACATTATGTCAAGGAAGCCTATTTATATGAATGGGCTGAAAACACATTAATGAAAGTGCCTGTACTGTATTTTGCAAAGCAGTGCACAATGCACAGAGGTGTGTTATCATGCGTTATGGTGCTGCAGCTCACCAGTACGCATAATGTGCAATGGTGTGAATGGGTACTTAGGTCTCATAGGTATCTGTGTCCCCATTTGCGAGATTTACCCTCATTTAGGCAAAACAGGTTGTGAGGAAAATATCCCTATTTCTTGTCTATTTTGTGGATGCTGGAACATATAGTGAGGGGAAATATCCCTGATAGGGATGTAGACAGTAATAACAGGTATTCTAGTAGAATGGAAAATGGGTAGAAACTCTGGCTTTTTACTGCTATGTTCCTTTTAGGGAGATTTTTCCCTTACTTCCTGTCCAGGTGATGGGTGTCATGCAGGACAGGAAATGAATCTCCTCAACAGGGATACCAAACATATTGAAAAGCTCACAGAGGTTTTTAACCTTTTCCAATGTCGTCCAAAACGTAACTGCTTTTGTTGGGTTTTCATAGTCCTAATGTCAAATAACGGATGACATCAGCTTCGTAGTGTTTATATTGGGACATTATAACCATAAATTCTTCATGGAAAATGGATTCTGGACAAAGTCATGTATGAAGACTGACTGGTGCTTTCAAGGTATTCATTCTTTTCCTGTATGATTTGGTGCAGTATTATTGCCTATTGTACAATAACCTTTTGGCTATTTTTAAAGTGTTGTGTTATTTACAGGATCAAGGCAAGCACATCAAGATTTTAGAAGGTATGGGTTTCCGTGTGGGCCAAGGACTTATTGAAAGGTAAGTGTGAAATCTTCTCTCTCCCTCTTTGGGCTGACATTTTCTGGGGGAAGGTGGAAGGCATTAAATGAGCTGTAATTGCTTTGTATCAGTTTTAATTATTGTTTTAAGTCTTTTTTTCTGATGTTTTCAAACTGTCTTCAGCCCAGAACTACCGTATATTATTTAAAAGAGAACTATGGGGTATGATGTTTTGCGCACTTTTAGATTGCTAATGAGACAGGGGTACATATTGCAATGTACTCCTGTGATCAAAAACCCACCTTAAGCTTGTTATTGAACACAGACTATAGGCGGGGCTAAGCTCTGTGCAAAGGAGCGATCCTTCCTTCCTTGGACCACTTTTTGTAGGTCCTGATCGCTGAATACCGGGTACATCCCACAAGAGCGGCAGTTTTGGAGTTGCTCTCACCCAGTTGTCTAGCCATCACAATTTGGCCCTTGTCAAAGTTGCTTAAATCCTTAAAGGATAATTAAAGCCTCCGTTTTTTTTGCATATATCTACAGCTAGCAAGCAATAGATATATGCAAAAAGTGTAAAAAAAAAAAACGCTTTGAAAAGGGTTAATACTTACCTGTGTCTTCCCCGCGCGCGCCTGTCTGAAAATGTGAAAATTCTGGGGAGGCCGCAAAGCATCTTGGGTCGGGCGCATGCGCAGATCACATTTTCGGCCGCGAGGAGAGACACAAGGTAAGTCTATGGACGCGTGCACCCGCATGCAGACACCGTGGGACAGGAAGTGCCAGCACGCTCAGAGGAGTCAGCGCTGGATCGGAGTCAACATTAAAGTCAACATTTTTTACTTTAATGTCACTTTAAGCTTGCCGATTTTTTTCTGCTTGCAACACATCATCTTCTGGGACAAAATGCTCCCTTATATATCCCAGTCACTTCCAGGTACCATTGTAACGAGATCATTATTGTTATTCGCTTCACGCCTCAGTGGTCATATGTTCTAGCTAATCAGTGTATGTGTAGTTATATGGTTGCCTGGTGTTCAGTTTTAAAAAGCATAATGCACTAAACAGAATTAGAAACTTGGAGAACTCTATCTGTTGGGGAATTGCAAGTTCCAGCTTTCTCTGACAGTTCGTACTGTTGTAGATAACACATTGGGAGCCCATAGAGACTTTAAGGGGAAGTGAATAAAGAAAATGAAATAACATGTTCTTCCTAACCTTTTAGATTAACAAAGGACAGCCCTTCATTCAAAGATGACCTGGATGTTGTGAAGTTCATTTGTAAGGATTTGTGGACAATCATTTTTAAGAAGCAGATTGATAATCTGAGAACAAACCACCAGGTATGAGCTATAAACTGCCCCTCTCACTGGAAAGACAAGACACGCTCTTCTGTGATGTCATTATCAAATTTTCTTGCTTTGATTCATAAAATATTAGCAGGTTTCCTTCTATGTACCAATAAATATGTATGTATGTTTGTTCTGATATAGAATGAATCTAGACTGTTTCCCTAACAAATTCTAGCGGTATTTTAGGGCTTTATATAAAATGTTTGTGGACAAGGATGTATTTTTGGGTGAACTTGAGAGGGATGTAAATAATCTTATCATTGTGTGTTTTTTGTTTTTAAAACTATGTTTCTGTGTATCAATTGTTTTTAAATATCTACATTGATGCAGCCAAATTTGCTCAGTCTATAAGCCAACCGTAAAGAGCAGACATCTATGCAATCCCTGTGTGGCTGATATCCTATCTCAACATTTGTGAACAAGGCAGACGGAATGATTGGAATGGCTAATCTCACAGACTTACAATAACAAACTCTTTGAAGTCCAAGCATGTAAAATGTAAAAGTCTCATCAAAATGACTTAAAGTTAAACATGGCAATAGTAACTTAAAATCTGTCTTGACTGAAAATACTGTTTAATTTTCCTTGAAAGAAGAACTTTGGACATAACTATTCTTAACCCTTGCAGTGGGGATACCCCCACACTGCAAGGTTTAAGTGCTTGTTTTTCATCTAAGGACAAAAATAACAAAGTTATACTTACCTGAATCTTGCAGCTGACTTAGAGCAGCCCCTTCAGCCTCTCTCCCCTTCCACTCCAGCGGCCTAAGGTCCAGTAAGGCACTGCGTTTAATACGCTGTTTTGAACATGAGGACACGAGGGACATTCCTTCGCTGGAGCGGAGAAAGTAGACCGGCTAAGGGACTGGTCTAGGAGCTACCTGGCTATGAAGTTTGGGTGAGTATATGCTGTGATCAGGGCCAACTGATCGGAAGCCGATTAATCGATTATTGAAAAAGTTGACAACTTTTTCAATAATCGATTATGTCGATTAGTTGTTGCAGCCCTATAACTTTGTTATTTTCACTGCTAGTTGAAAACAAGCAATTCACTCCTGCAGTGTGCGGGGGTATCCCCACTGAGGGGTTAAGACTGGTTATGCCTGGAGTTGTTCTTTAATAAGTATGATGACAGGTGAGCATCAGTATTCAGTAGGTGTGTTTGGTAGCGGAATGTCTACACTTGTTCTCCTATGGGAGTAGATGTGGATGTTCATGGTATTGAGAGTTCTTTCCTGCAGAAGCCATTGTGTGGTTCAGTGTGAAGCCTACTAAGGGTCAGAAAATGCATTCAATGTTATAAACATTATAAGCACTGTTAGTTTGCTGATTGAGTTGTTTCTTGCTTGTTAATGTATAGCCAGAACTTTCTTTTTTTCTAGTCTTGGATAGGGAACAGTTAAAGCCTTATCAGTTTGTTTGCTGTCTGTGTCCTGTTGACTAAAGATTTCCCTTCAAGTTCCTGTCTCAGAGACATAACAGGAAGTAAGAAGAAATCTCTACAAAGTTAGAGGAATTCCCCTCTTAGTTGTCGGTGAAACAGGTCTCCCCATTGGAAGATTTCCCCTTTCCTACTCTTCCAATGATAATGATACCTTTTTGTATTTCCCATCATTTTCTGACTTGGTTATAATGGTCACCAGGGCAAACCGAGTGAATCTACCTAGTAGGGAAACAGTCAGCATAAATATTGGACAGGGGATCTGTCATACACTGTAATGCCAGTATTTGTATGTTATTCCTTGGTAAAACGTTACATCTTTATACTTTACAAAGTCTTCTTTCCTAAACTATCTGGATCCTTGAAAGTATAACTTCTCTCTTTGATGTTCTTATAGGGTACTTATGTTTTACAAGACAACAAGTTTCTGCTTCTGACCCAGCTATCCTGCACAAAGCAATACCTAGAGGAAGCACCAAAGGTAAAGCATCATTAGTATGTACAGCAGAACTCCAGGAACAAAAAACTTTTTTTTTCCCCCCCCACATTTGCTACGTAACCATAAATTACCTCTAATGATGGGTGTTGTACATGTGGATGCTGTAGTGTTGGGTAAAGCTCATACTTTTATTTATCCCTTTAATTACTGTAACCGCCAAACGTCTGGCAGTTTAAATCACAGTTCTGGCTCTCATACACTCAAGAAAAGCATTGTTCGCTCTCCACCTTCTTCCACTATATTCATAAAACATTTTGTGTTCTTTTCAAAGAATAAAAGCCTTTTTGTGATTGGACAAGGTGAGTGGAGGGGTGGATGAATGACAGGGCCTTCCCTTGTCCAATAACAGAACACCTTCTATTCTATTAAAACAAGATGCTTTATTATTGGAGGAAGGGGGAGAACAAGCAACACTTTTCTTGACAGAAGGAACGGTTTTACCTAATGCTGCAACATCCACACATAAAACACCCATCATTAGAAAACCCCCGGGAAAATCACAAGCTTACCCTTGCAGTGGGGCTACCTCGCACTGGAAAGGCAGGGGTGTGGAAATTTTTGAAAAAACTACTTGTCCAAGGGCTAAAGCGGGGGTCAAATCTACTTGTCCTTCATGACAATCTACTTGTCCCAATACAACAAAAAAAGTTTTAAAAGTTTAAAACTAGGGATGCACCAATACCAGTTTTTGGGTATCGAGTACCAATATTTTGCTTTCAGTACTCACCCGTTGGCATGGAGCAGGCTTCCCGGGCAATCAGGAAGCTAGGCAGCGGGTAATGAGATGCTACCCGGCTTCCTGACTGCCAGGGAAGCCGACTCCATGTTGTTTGGCCGGCTTGATTGTGAATGGCTGGGAGGCCTGCTCCATGCCAACGTAATGACCTGATTGGCCGGGAAGAAGGTTCGATGCTGATTGGCGGCCAATCGGCAAGGAGCTGGCTTCCCGGCCAATCACTTGACCACGCTGACCAATGAGTGCTTTTAATTTGCCAGTAAAATTCAAAATGCATAGGGCCTCATCACATGGTGTTAAAATCCTCTATGTGATAGTTTGGAGGTGACAGGTTCTCTTTATGGAACCTGCCCTCCAACACAGAACTGATGTTCTGTGCAGTTCCTGACAGCCGAGACAGGTGGCGCTGTGATCACAGCGCCACGGTCTCAGTGATAGCACAGAGCAGACGAAGAAAGGAAGTTCTTCGTCTGCTCTGCGGGCTCTATGGTGAGCTCCCGTCCCGTGGTGTCACCTGTCAGGTCCACCAGAGGATCGGGGGACACCCGAAAACCGCTGTGGCGGGGGGGGCGGACAGGATTGCCGATTCACGCTTCATACAAGTGATCTGATTAGATCACTTGTATGAAAACGAGCGGCGGCTCCCACTGTACATTCAGCTCTATACTCGCCCGGCGCCCGAAACTGCCTGTCCCGGGCTATAGGAATTCCACACCCCTGAAAGGTTAAGTGCTCATTTTGTCTAGGGGACTCAAATTAAGCAGACTTAGCTACCTGTCCTGCCGGCTCCCTCCAGGCTGCAAGACCAGTCCCTGAGTAATACAATAGAGTAATACAATAGAGTAATACAAACATTTGTGTGCCTCTTTTTGTCTTTCAGTTCCTGGCTTATACATGTGGACTCATTAAAGGAGCACTCTGTAATTTAGGAATCAACTGTACAGTATCTGCAGAAGTTCCCATAATGCCTACCTGTGAGTTCTTATGTTATTTCACACCTTAGTGTCTGCACTGTTATTATTGTGGATACTTTGTGTGAAACCCAGATTGTTTACTCCCAAGATACACTTATACAAATCGATAACGTCCTATGAATAATTATTCTTGTATGGGTATCGGTGGCTTACTCACTTCCTTAGTATGCAGACTGTGTCAGAGCATCAAGCCTGTAGTGAATAGTGAATCCCCATAGCCAGGAGGTCTCTAATAGGAAAGTAAAAATTTGGAAAGCTTTTAATATAGTTTTCTGTATTCCAGACTATTAAAAGGGTACATTTGGTTTGGGTGTTGTGGGTTGCAGCTGCTTTGTGTCTCATTACACCTTAAGGCCTCAATCACACACGAATCGGCCCGCACATACAGCTCTGTGCTGGGTGCAGGGCCGTACTTCAGCAGCTCCCGAGAAGGACAGGTGCTGCGTGTGATTAGTACGCAGCCCCCGTCCTTCTCTATGGGGCTACGCAGCCGTACGCCCCCCTACGCTCACCTCAACTGCAGGTCCGTAGGGGTGCGGGTTTTCTGGCCGGGACGCATACAGGATCCATTTCGGCACCGTATGAACACGCTCACCTGCACCCCTACTTATCTATATATAGATATATATATAGATAGATAAATATCTATATATAGATAGATAAATATCTATCTATATATAGATAAATAAATGTGTGTGTGTGTGTGTGTGTGTGTTTAAACTTCTTTTCACATCTTTTAAAAATATCTGTAAAGAATAAGTCAAGGCAGCTGGACGTGCTGTCTTTTTTCTTGAAGACATTTCACTGGTCATTTACATAATTATGCAAATCCATCCAACACCTGGTTGCGATTATGTGGATTGGAGCAACATTCACCATATTTATTCCCAGATCATTTTTGTACAAGTCATTCTGAATTGAGAAAGCTGGTCGGATGTCCAGGGAAACATCTTCAAGAAAAATACAGAAAGTCCAGTTGCCTTGACTTATTCTTTACGGATACAGTATACCATGACCTGGATGAATGAGAACCTTCACAGACATCTTTTAACAGTATACAGATAGCTTAATGATTGAGAGGAGGGAGACACCCCCTTCTTTCTTGCTCGTTAATATGAACCCTAGCGCTGAGGCCAGTGCAAGTGCTAGCCTTATACCTACCTAGCCCAGCCCACTAGTGTAACGTAAACTTGTCACCATTGGAAGTATATTAAACTCCCACAACAGTCTATTGTTAGGCATCACAGTATTCTTGCACATACCTTAATTGCTGAAAATTGACTGAAAATCATACTCGTACACCCCGGCAGCTCCCTCAACCTGGGCATATGCTGCATTCTGTATCCTACATGCAGTGAGGCACTCTACCAGTTAAAGGCTTATTGTCTCAGATGCTAGCCCAATCTCCAGGATAATAAAGCGGCCCATAGTTTAAGAAAGGCACTTGTGGGGGGGGGAAAAGGAATCGGTGCCACTTTTAAAATGGGGCACGGGAATTAGGGGTTTAGGGATCATTAATCCAGCCTAAGAAATTTAGGAATGCTAATGGATTGTTTTCTTTCTTTAGGTAAATTCCATGTTATCATCTCGCGGACCTAGTAGACTACCTTTGGACTCAGTCTATTTTCTTGTTACACAAACAGTAAAACATCTAAAAACATGCAGAATCTAAACCAGCAATTTTTACATATGCAATGGATTTTAAATACACCAAAAATCCAGCTACAATCTAAAGCCTTTTTTTTCCATACCAATTATATTTGTGGGATAAATCCCAGCAGTGCACTTTTTTTTAATGAAATAATGGGGCAATTCAAGATCCTGCCATTACCTTCCAATGTTTTACAGTGTAAATATGGTTGATATTAACCCTGCTTCTGGTCCAGGCCCCTATCCAAATCTTTCTATTGTCACTGAAAGTGTATTATGTCATAGCTATTCTAAAATAAAACCCATGAGCTCAGCTTACCTAGTAAGCCCCAGATCCTTAAAGCAGGGCCTAGAGGTGTCTGCTAGCATGTTCGCTTTATCTTCGAAGTGCCTCGATTTGCTCAAAACCAAAAATGAAGCTTGTTATGCAAACTTCCGTGATTCATATTTGCCTCTCCTTCTCACATCCCCTTGCCTTTTCTATTGCCCGCAAATGTGAAGGGCACTCTCTCAGGTCAGTGGGCAGGAACTAGAGGTGAGGCAAACCTCAAACAACATGGAAGTTGTGGACGATACGTGTGTGTGTGTAATAGTGTGCTCTGGGTTTATGGGTTACTAAGGCACTTTGAAGATAAAAGTGAACATGCAAGCAGACACCTGGATATTCCTGCACTATGGACAGGGAGCCACTTTGCAAGGTAAAGTGAGCCTACAGGTTCTGTTTACTTTAAAGAGACTCTGTCAGTTTTTAAAATGATCATACCTGCAGTACCCTGCAGGAGAAGAGCCATTATATTCACCTTCCTGATGGCCCATGTCTTTTTTAGGGCCAGTTCACACCAGCAGCTGCTGGTGTACTTTGCCAGACACAGTGCTAATGTGCAATCCCAGTACACCGCACTGTTTACCTTTTTTTCATGCAAACTTTATTAAAATGTCACAGGTGACATTTCATCAAGTTCTATAGGCAAAGTGCAGTGCAAAGCGGATGTACCGCACGGCAACTCATTGCCCTGAACAAAGGTGGCAATGTGGTGGTTTGGACTGAGTCCATTCAAAACAAAGCAGATTGCCTTGTCTAGTGTTGGGGCTACACTGGAAAACGTGAATTATCCCTAAAAGTCAGTTTCTTTAAAGTGCAAAAGCAAGCCACAATTTTGTGGAAGTTGCCATTACCTAAAAACTGAGGTTTCAGTATAGCTTTCTGTTTGACCCTTACTCAGGTTGTACAAGGCATGTGAAAGCCTGTAAAGAGAGGAATCCTAGTCCTATCTACTGCAGTGTAAACTGGTTTGTTTCATGATATACTGTCTCACCTAAACCACATATTGGTCTGTAGCCATACAAATTGCACTATGCTTTTAAGGCGCAAAAATGTTTTACTTTTTTTCATTTATGCCAAGATTAGGATACTTGGGAGGTATGCTGAAGTTAGCTATTTTTTTACTCCACCACAATTTGTGGGATAAATCACCCTAAAATAGTTATTACTGAAGCCAAGCTGTACAATGCACACAACATTCAGTTTATTCAATAGGGGGTTGTAGGTTCTATCTGTGCTTTGTTTTATAATGGTACCCTGTTTCCCCCAAAATAAGACCTACCCCGAAAATAACCTAGTTGTGACCATTCCCAGGGCCGGTGGTGGCATAAGGGGGAACTTGAAGAGCCGCGGGAGAGAATCAGCGGTGCCAATGAAGCCAGCGCTAGAGGAGGCAACAGCGGAGGGAGCAGAGCCGCATAAGCCGATGCCTCCTCTATAGCGTCGGCTCCTGTCACAGGCGGAGTGATACCAAATGCACTCCACCTGTGAGGAATCGATAGTGAAAGTGCGCTTTGCTCATTCTGGCCAGCGATTGGTTACCAAGTTGTTCTTGGAAAGGTGCGGCACCCCTGATTGCCCTGATCACCCCATTCTTAACTTTGCCATTTTGGATTATTTAATTTGGATTTGCGTTAACTTTGGATTGTTGTACATTAAAAAAAAAAAAAAGACCTACCCCGAAAATAAGACCTAGTGTGTTTTTTTGAGCCAAAAAAAAATATAAGACAGTGTCTTATTTTCGGGGAAACACGGTATGTATTCTAATCCAAGGTCCACATAAATCTGTAGCCAAGTATGTTGCACTATGTCACGCTTAATTGAAGGTGCATAAATCAATACCTTCCTACAAAAATCAGGACGCCTGGGGGCTATGTGATAGTTGTTTTTTTTGTTACCCAACCACAACTTTGTGGAATTAGTAATCTGAAACTTGAAGATTTTTTTGAAGCCTCTTGTCACTGCCAAGTTGTACGGTGCATGTAAAAGAAAAATATAGTTGAAAAGACGTCTAGGTCATATTTATTGCAATGTAAACTGTCCTGTTTCATATGGTACATACTAAAACCTTGCTCTGTTTAACTGCGATTAAATGAATGGGTTCTATTTTAAAGCTGGCAGCCGTGCAGGTATAAATTGATTGGAGCGGTGCCACACAGGCATTTCAGCCCCCATCTTAGAGGGGTTTACCAGTAAGGAGTGGGGTGGGACTTGCTTCCACACAAAGACAGTGCAGAGCAAGGCATGTTTATTCAGTAATGAGGGAAAGATCAGCTGCAGAGAGACCACAGGCAATACTAGTTACTAGTTCTTTGCCATCCTATGCCTGCCTTTTTGGGCACAGCTTCCTAGTGTTCAGTTCCTCTCTCCGAGTCATGCTGCTGCTCCTTCATTGGCCAATCTTAGGCTTGGGGCAGGGAGGTGACCTACCTGTATTCCTATATTATAGCTGAAAAAGTCAAGTCACCAACCTGTCTTTGCCCCTAGCAGAGCTTTGTATATCTCTGGATTGGTTGGCTGGAAGTACAAGTAATTTGGCATGTAGAACAGCTCCCATATTATTTATTTCAATGGTACAATTAGCTGTTTTCCTGGAGTTCAGCTTTTGAAGATTACTTTAGAGAATGTTGTTAAATTGTTTTGAGCACCACATAACTTTAGTCTATTTCTCTTAATTAAGCTGTGATTTAGATTTGGTTAGGTTTGCACTGGTTTTTATGTCTTTCTGAATTCTTGTTTTTGCTAATAAATTTGAATTTAAAACACAGATGTTGTTTTTTGAGTGTAAAACGCACACACACACGCATTCATCCATTATGGAAGGACCTGTTCCAGTATGCCACAGGATACCACAGCTAGCATGAACAATACAGACGGATTAAACTACACATCTCTCATTATTCAACAAGCCCCAAAACTAATTTTGTGCATTAGGACCATTAGGCGCCTTCATGTTCTGATTGATACTGATGACACTGGTGCAGGATTTCCTGGGAAGCCTTGAGGCCAGACACCTAATGCATCCCACAATGCAGGGCCTCAGGAACCTATTGAAAGGTGACCTGTATTGCATTGTGGAATGCACCGAGAGCATTATCAGTGCTAAGATTTCTAAAACCGGGAGAGATTGCATACTGCGGGCATCTGTGTCTCAAGGACTCTCGGGCTCCATGCCAGAACAAATTCTAAAGTCAATGACACAGATTAGCATCTGGATATGGCTCGTTTTTATGTGCAAAGTTAGTTTCAGCAGTTGTTATTATTATACAGGATTTATATAGCGCCAACAGTATGTGCAGTGCTTTACAATATAAGGAAGACATTACAGTTACAATACCAATGAACACAAGATGGTAAGGAGGGCCCTGCCCGTGAGAGCTTACAATCTAAAAGGGAGGGGCAAGTGATACATGAGGAGGTAGCTGTGTGGGGATGAATTGTTTGAGAACGTGATGGTTGAGTGGTTAGGTTGAGATGAGTCTTCAGGGATCGCCTAAAGGCAGACAGAGTAGGAACCAGCCAGACAGGTTGGGGTAGGGAGTTCCAAAGGATGGGAGAGACTCTAGACAAGTCCTCGAGGCGAGCATGGGACGAGTTGACGAGGGAGCTAGAGAGCAGGAGTTCTGGAGAGGACAGTTAGGGTGATACTAGTAGTAGTTGGTTTGTTTTAATGAAGTGTATCTTATGTCTGGCTGGCTGCTGGTTACTTTAAAAATCCTCCCTTCAGTAAAGGTGCATCTCACTCACGGCTCCATCAGCACTGCATCTGTACCTTCCTCTTACTCTCCCCTTGTGCATCCACAAAACACTGTGGGGGGAATTTATCAAAATTGGAGCAGATTTGCACTGTAACCAATCAGCTTCTCTGTCCCACTTTCAAATCTTACCTGAGCAAACTGAAGAGAGATGCTGATTGGTTGCCATGGGCAACTGCTCCAGCTTCTCTCTGCTCCAGTTTTGATAAATTCCCCTCAATGTGTACTACTTTACCAGAATGAGAGGCATTTTGTGAATGGGCGATAGGAGCCCCCGTCAGTCATCCACCCCTTCATCCATTCACAGGACACCTGAGAGGATATGACAGAAGATTCCAGCTATTGTGTCAAAAACATTAGAGGCTCAAACCCTTCTACACGCAATTCCGTATATGTATGAAACATACATAAGTGCAGAAAAAAATGTATTTAAAGTGCCTATTGAATCTCAGTCTCTAAGACCGCTCCTCAGTCTCTAAGACCGCTTTCTAAACATTTCTTTCTGGCCGTCCTTTCCTTTGGTCCAGTTTTAAAGTGTTAATCCAATGACAAACATTGAATATATTGCAGCTTATCAGTCGTTAGATGTGGCGACTGCTGTAGTTTTCTTTTTTACATTTTCCTACAAGTTCAGAAAACCACCTGTTGATCCTGCCCGGAGATTCAGTTTCCTTGTAACTTCCTGTGCATTGAACTGAAATCTCAAGCAATGGTATCGGTCCTCTACGTTCTCTTGTGCAAACTACAGAACACCTCTGACCTATGTCTTGGAGATGAGGAGGGGGGTAATTGTAATCCAAATCAGAAAAGCAGCCCATGGTAACAAGGCTTCACCTCCATAGATACTTTACAGTGAGGGAGTGTTGTCACTCTAGGACAGGAAGTCTGTTACTAGCTGGGTCACAGGTGAAAATAAAAGGGGGGAAAAAAAGTCAGAAAAAAAATAAATGCAGCTGCCATATCTAAGGACTGGTATGGTGCAATATATTACATGTACTAAATATACTTTAATAAATCAGATTTTCCCTCTCAGTTCTCTTATGTGAACTACAGAACACCTCCGACCAATGCGTTTTCTCTTCACAGAAGTACAGTGAGTGAGCGTTGTCATCTAAAGGACAGGAAGTGAGTTACTAGCAAGGTTGCCAAGTAAGTGAAAAAGGTCAGGAAAAAACGAATACAGTCACCATATCTAAGGACTGTATGGTGCAATATATCACATTTTGTTCTTCATTTTAGAAATAACTAAAAAAAAATCAGACCCCCATGTTTCTGGGTACGAGAAACTTGGTCTCCGGTAGAATGGCTTCCCTCCATAATTGGAGACATAAAATGCGGTTCAGTACTGCTTAGCTGAAGACATCCTTTCCTCTAGTAACAGACGATAAAGGCCTTGTATCAGTCACGTGACATTTTACGACCAATCAGCAAGCATCTTATCCCAGAAGGCGTAGGCTTTCCTGCAGTTACATGCTAGATGTGCGGGGAAGGTTAGGAGCGGTTGCTCGTGCTTTGCCACGGAAAGCTTCTCACAGTACACCGCATTGACGGACGTCAATGTACGCTTCGCCGAGCTGAGCTTCTCTGGAGGCCGCGTGACGTCACGGTGCGGGCTGATAAGCGCGCATCCTCGCTGCGGGTGCAGCTTCTTTGCGTTTCGTCATTTCCGGTTTTTGCTGCAGGCAACTGGTAAGAGTGTATGTAGTGTATAATGGTCATATGGTGGGCTGAGCCTGTGGTGGGACATGGAGGGGCTCCCTGTAGTACTGGGAGGCTGTGACAATGATCAGTCGGCCTGTAGCTGTGCACAGCATGGACATATAAAGGACGCTTATATGTGCCCAGAATCCCAGCTCTGCACTGAATCATTACTTGGCATGTACATGTGGAGAATGCAATGGTTCCAGCAAACACAGGGATTTAAAATGATTTATTTTCAGTTTTGTACAATGAAGGGAAAGGTTGAAACCAATGACAGCTCTGTATCCTTTTGTATCCCATTAAGATTTTTCTTTACTTCCTGTCTTGTATATTAAAGGATGGGTGCTCTTTCAGACAAAGTGCACTCATTATTTTTGTCCCCCTCCACTGATGCATACTTACCGAGATCTGGTGCAGGAAGATGAGCTTCATAGACTTCCATGGGGATCTTCTGTGCAGGCATAGCCAGAGAGAGGACTTTGGCGTGCAGTGCAAACACATATGGGAGGCCCTGGGTAATGGTTGGCAGTAAGTATGTATCTGTGGGCCTCGCATGTTATGACTGAAGAGAATAACAGTGCACTTGAAAGAAGCAGCAGAGGAGATGGTGGTGGACGAATGCTCTTGTGGCTTCTAGTGGGGGTAATGCCATGTGAACGGCAATTTCCCAGCTATACGCTGCGTGTAAGATTTGTAAAGCAACCTAGGCTTCTAACTGGTCTACCCTCATAGATGACCATTGTGACAACCTTATGTTTTCTAACCTGATCTATAGGAGATTCTTAACTGCACTGAGAGGTCACTGTTGGGGCAGCTGCTGAATGAGCAGGTTGTAAAACTCCTCCAAATCGCTATTCTTCCATAAGCCGACACGGGGTCCTGTTTGTGGGCAAGGAGGTCATTTGCATGTGCAAGTTACTTTTTTTTTTTTTCCAAGTTCTTTGAGCAAGGTAAATCAGTTGATATATCTGGCCTTTCCTTGAAATTCATAGTTGGCCAATGGTGTTGCTGCTCCTTTTTAAATCATTGCTTTAGGTTGGTGACCTGGAACAAACATGTAAACATTGAAGTCAGAAAACCTACAGTGTTCCATGTCAGGACTCCGATATTATTGAAGCTCTATGATCAGCATGACTCTGGCAGGAAAAAGAGAATATTCTTAAAGTGACATTAAACCCTCAGATTTTTTAACATAAAACAATACTGTAATGTGTGCCTTACTGTAATCCATGGTTGTTTCCCTTCTCTTTGCTGCTCTTCCTTTGAAATCTGTATCTGTTCTCATGCTCTGCAGAACTTCTGTTTTGCAGCAGACTGCCTTGTCTCAGGAATGGATACACGGTGTCTTATCCGACGTGACCCTGACTTTTATATTTTACCAAAAAACTGGGTAATAATAAATGTTTCCTAACATAATGTAAAAAAAAACTTTTTTTTTTTCCAAAATTTTCTTTAATTTTTCCTAATTATAGTAAAAAATAAAAACCCCAGTGGTGATTAAATGCCACCAAAATAAAGCTCTATCTTTCCCCCAAAAAAATGGTATAAAACTCATTTCAGTACAGCGTTGCATGACGGAATAAACGTCAGTCAAAGTACTGCAGCGCTGAACACTGAAAAATGGCCTGGCCAGGAAGGGGGTCTAAATACCTGGTCTTGAAGTGGTTAATGTCCATGTACATTAGGCAGGTACATGGTAAACCTAGGCTTCTATAAAGCCATATGCCATAATAATGTTAAACACTGGAATAGTTTTGTGCAGGAAATGTGGCTGTAAAAGCAGTGCTATGTGCTATTATGAAGCAGGAAGAATATTTCATATTTAGGACTGGATTTTAAAATTCGTTTACAAACATATAGCTTACATTTTAAAAGGCACATATAAAAATAGAGAAGCATGATTGCTGAAATGAAAAGCTTTAGCTGACATTTTGTCAGTTGCCTGAAATGAAGAAAGTTGTCTTGTAATGAATGTTTCTGGGTAAGTATAAGACTTTAAGAGCAATGAGAGTTGGTATTCTTGATGCAATCTGTGTGAAGGGCAAAGCGAGTGTGCAAAGTTCTGTAACCCAAAAGCTATTCTTTCTTTAACTCTTAAACCTGTACTTTGCTAATGCTAGGCACAGATACAGGTTTTCTCCATAGGCACCCATAGGCATAGACTACCTTCCCTGTGTTCATCTGCTACCAGTCCTTGCAATATGCAGGTGAGGGCAAGGATTGGACCAAGTGAGCTATTTAGAAAAAAAATCTGCGTAATGGAGTGCACTGGGATTCTGGGTCTCCTGGGGTTCTCAGAAGTCAGCTGAATACTTATGGTCTGCTTAGTTCTTTTTAGATGCTTACTAGTAGATTTAAATGTAGAAGTCAGAAATTCAAATACTTAAACGTTGTTCTGTGTATTATACAGTCTAACAAATTTTCTAAAAGATTTCCAGGACTCCACTAGAGTCACTCCCATCATCTGGAGCTCTGTACCCCAACCTGTCCGTCTATCTCCCACTCTAACTGCCTTTAGGCGATCCCTTAAGACTCATCTCTTCAAGGAAGCCTATCCCACCTCAACCTAACTGCTCAACCTTGGCATTCTCAAAAAAATCATCCCTACACAGCTACCTCCTCATGTATCACTTGCCCCTCCCTTTTTAGATTGTAAGCCATCAGGGGCAGGACCCTCCTTACCATCTTGTCTTGATTTGTATTGTAACGTCTTCCTTATATTGTAAAGCGCTGCGCAAACTGTTGGCGCTATATAAATCCTGTATTATAATTATAATTTGCCTCAGATCGGCATATGTGTTGTATATCTCATGGTCTGTTTTTATACTATTTTTTGTTTGTTTACCTCAGTCAGTTGGCGGATGAAGACTGGTTCAAGGATGTGGCATGAAGCTCGTAAACACGAGCGGAAGCTTCGGGGGATGATGGTGGATTATAAAAAGCGGGCAGAACGTCGGCGGGAATACTATGAGAAAATTGTAGGTGGTATAATCACTGTGCTATTATGGCTATAATTAAAGGCTCGTATACATGGCATTCAGGAACCTGAGGTGTGTGTGTGTGTGTACATTTATTTATGAAGTGTGCATATAAGTGCCGAAATCCATAGCTATTGCTGACCTCTCCTACAAAATGCTAGCTGCCTGTCTCTCTCAATGGTCCCAACTGCTTCACTTTTTTTTCTGGAATAAGTATTCAGGTTAGAAATACTGACTTTCTAATATGCATGATTGTTTTGGTTCAGTGACCAGAGAAGAATTCAAAGGAAAATGAGGAACAGGAGAGCCCACTTAAAGGTTACCCCAGAAGTTGTTTATTCCACTAAAAACATTTAAACAGGATCTGTAGGAGCAGCCAATGTTTCTTACAGGTGCAGCTGATGCCGATTTACACCAGCTTGTGATAAAGTATCCCACGGCACTCCTTACCGGAAACCCCCGGAGGGTGGATGCTGTCATGACTGTGGATGGCGCCGCTGAGATCACTGGAGAAGCAAGATGTCGCCAGCAAACCAGGAAGATGGATCTAACAAACGTCTTTTATTTGTCAGTGATGGCTAATTTCGGGGCCACCCCTTAATCAGGCTTGTTATACTGAGCTCAATGAAAGGGACCCTGCGTGGCCCTAAAATGTCACTGTCACAACATATGTCAATCGCAGACATTTGTTTGATCCATCTTTTCTGGTGTGCTGGTGACATCTTGCTGCTTCATCCTCCTAAAAACAACTTTTTGTTAATTGAAATTAGAGTTTCTAATACAGTATGCAAATTTTTTTTAAAGTACCTCCTTACTGGTGTATTCTAGATGTAAAGAAAAGTTATTATTCTTTCCCACAGAAAAAAGATCCCGCTCAGTTCCTTCAAGTACATGGAAGGTCATGCAAGATCCATTTGGATTCTGCCGTGGCTCTGGCAGCAGAGAGCCCTGTTAACATGTGAGTATTTTTAAAGTGAATGGCCTAGTTTTCATAACAAACTTATTTTAAAAACGTTTTAAAAAACAAAATGTAAATATTTTTACTTCCTATCAGGATGCCATGGCAAGGCGACCCTAACAACATGATCGATCGCTTTGATGTCCGAGCCCATCTTGACTACATTCCAGAATATAAACCTCCTCTACTTACAACAATGTGAGTACTCAGTTTTGTAACCTGCTCGGTACAGTTTTAATGGTTTAACTTTAGGAGCTCAGACTCTAAGGAAATTGGACTTCTAATTGATTTACTTGGCATATGAAATATTTTGTCTTGTATTCCTTTCATCAGCTCACCTGAGCAAGATGCCGATGACCGAAAGTGTAATTATGAGCGATATCGGGGCTTGGTTCAGAATGACTTTGCCGGAAGTAAGTATTCTTTCTGAATTTTTTTGTTTGACTTGCACCAGACCAAATCCTATATTTTATTTGTTCTTTCTTTTTTTTGTAGTTTCCGAAGAGCAGTGTTTATACCAGATCTATATTGATGAGCTTTATGGTGGTCTGCAGAGACCTGGGGAAGATGAGAAGAAAAAGTAAGTTCTTGTTTTGTACCTTAGGTGTCATTCACACAGTTATGAATGTGTGCACGGCCGTACCGGGCCGTTCCCGGGAAGGACAAGTGATGCGTGTGATTGTACGCTGCAGCCTTTTCTTCTCTATAGGAGTACACAGCTGTACCCTCACCCAAAGTGCACACGTGTGCAGGTGTCCGTGCTCGGACGCAGACAGGATACGTCCTGTCTGTGTACAGACACCCGCGTGGATGTGCAGCTTGGGTGAGCGTACGGCTGCTTACTCCCATAATGAACGGGCTGCTGCGTACAATCACACGCAGCCCCTGTCCTTCCCGGTAACGGGCCGATACAGCCTTTCACGCCGCACGGATCTGTACGGTTAGCTTAGCTGTGTGATTGAGGCCTTAAAGTCTACAGTAAAAAAAATAAAAACAAAACCCTTGCAGTGGGGCTACCTCCGCACTGCAAGGGTAACTGCTCCTCTTTGTCTTAAAGTTTGTACAGTTTTTACTTACCTGTTCCTTTTTGCTGGCTCAAAGACCAGCGACCGAAAGCCTCTTAGCCCCATGCCTTTCCGCTTCGGCGGTAATAGACCCGCTAACATCACGTGCGCGGTTAATAGCCCTGCTTTATATGTGAGGACGCCAAGGGACAGTTCACAAGCCGGTGTAAAGGGGGGAGAGATCAGTGAAACGGTTTTACAGAATCCCCCTAGACAAACTTGAGTAGTTAACCTTTGCAGTGGCGGGGGTAGCAACACTTTTTTTAGGATTTAAAGGGGGAACTATAACCATATCTTAAAAATTACAACAAATTACCATGCACATCATCTCGGGAGAGGAAAATGCCTTTCCATGAGATATCATGAGATTACAGATGAGGTTTCCCAGCAATGCTCTGCTGATGTAACCTTCCCAGGATGCAATGCTTGGGCATGATTATATAATTTGTGCCAATATGGAGCAGGAAGTGGGAATTGTAAAATAAAACTGTTTAGCTAAGGAATGTAGGATGATTTTATAATCAGCATGCAGACCTGTATGCTGATATGATTTTTAGTCAAAGGGGGTAAAGATCCGCTTTAAGTTTATAACTTTGGCTAAAACTGGTGTTACGGTATCAATGTTGTCAAAACAAAGGTAACATGTTTAGTCTTAAAAGATCTACCTCATGTATCATTTCCCCCTCCTCTTTTAGATTGTAAGCCCTCAGGGGCAGGGCCCTCCTTACCATCTTGTCTTGAATTGTATTGTAACTGTAATGTCTTCCTTATATTGTAAAGCGCTGCGCAAACTGTTGGCGCTATATAAATACTATGTAATAATAATAATAATTAAGAATTCACTTGTTTTCTCTATTCAATTTGCACTTTTATGGAGTTGGTATTAAATGCATTTTTTTTCAGTGATATCAATATTCTGTACATAAATGTTTTACAACACAGCAGTAAATGGTATCACAGTACACCTATTTGTTTGCAGACTAGCAGAGAAGAAGGCCACAATAGGCTATACCTATGACGACAGCACTATTGCTGAATTGGGGGATTCTCCGGAAAAATTGGATGATGAGGATTCCGATGATGATGAGAGCAAATCTGATGAAGATGAAGTCATCCCTGACATAGGTTTGTTTATTGCAGCCGTAGGGGAAGAAAAATTTCAGGTTTTTTTTCTGGTCTATTGATTAACACGGAAAGCTTAACCCTTAGGGTTATACTGCTGTCTACAGGATTGGACATGGGGGGGAAATGTTAGGCCTGCCCAAGTTAATACCACTCCACCTATAAACATGCCTCCAGTCTTTTAAAGGTGTCCTAGGAGGATGGACATCTTTTCTGCAGCTCTTTTTTCAAACTTTTTTTCTTTTTTGGTCCTGGGGTTTTGCTCATATCTGTTGACGCTATCAAAGCTCAAAGGGGCATTTACCCCATCTTGGACCTTACATTTTTGCATGTTTTATATTTGAGCCCCAACGGTTCCGGATGGGATCAACCACTCCACATTTATGGAAATGCAAACCCAGTTTGAATCGAACAAAAGCCAGTCAATACAGGCCCTTACACTTAGGAATATGGCAAAGACAAGAAGTAATGGGAAATCTCTGCATTGGTGACCCAGCCTGCAACGAAACCTCTTCATTTTTTTCCCCCAGTAATATATGGAGGGGACATCTTTCAGGTTATTCCTACTGTCTGTCTTCCTGTCCCGGTGCAAACTGCGCCCTTATTTATTTATGGATTTATTTACAGGGACAAAAAAGTGAAGTGAAACCTTCCCCATGTGGTATTGGACAGCAATTAAACCTTGACAAAAGTCTTTACTTTTCCCAAATATATCCAAATGTAAAAAAAAAAAAAGTTATGTTGTAGGTATACATGTCTATTCTCAAAAGGGTGAAGAGTTTGGAGAAGGTAGGAAAAGTGAACAATCTAGGACAGGGGCACCCACAATTTTTCATCTTGAGATCTACTTTTAAAATGATGAGTCCCACCAACGAAAAAACACCTGCATTCAGGGGCGGGAGGGGGCGTGGCGGTGCATTGAAGTCAATGGCACCGCAGGCAGACCCCTTGCCCACCGTGCTATCGCCTGCTCCCGGAACCCAGGCACATTAGTGCCTGCGTTCCTGTCCAGTGCGATCTGCAAGAATGCTGCAAGCACTATTTTTGCAGATCGCACTGGATCGAAATGCAGGCACTAATGTGGCGGGCGATCGCACTGTGGGCGGGGGGCATGCCTGCAGTGCCTTTGACTTCAATACAACCCCACACCCCCTCCCGCCCCTGAACGCATGGAGTCGGCCAGCTTACATACCAGCCAGTGCGTCCTAGAGGCCCTGGGGGTCTTGTCCTCCTGTGGTACTCGTGTGGCCGACATTGCACATAGGGAGAGGTGTCCTGCCTCTTTCCATATGCGGCTTCTAACACATTCAAAAATGTAACCCATTCTAACACATTCAGCCGCACGAGCACCGTGGGAGCATAGCCGTAGCGAGCTCCTTTTGCGCCCGAGGCAAGAAAAAAACTGTCCGTCCGCCCCCATGGGAGCATAGCCGTAGCGAGCTCCTTTTGCGCCCGAGGCAAGAAAAAAACCGTCCGTCCGTCCGACACCCCCATCCCCAGGCGTGTGATGTTACCCATCGCCCTGCCTCCAGTTATTAACAAACACTGGAGTGATCAGCTGATCGCTCCAGTGTTTGTCCTGCACAGAGGACCGGTACATATCACTGATATGTACCGATCCTCTGCCGCTCGGCCATGCACACGGGGGGCTCAGCTTTTCCCATGGATCTCTCCTGGGCAGAGGCAGCGGGTGATCTGACTCAAAGCACTTCAGCCACGGGGGATGGGGGCGGAGCAGCTGTCACAGAACTAAGGCTGAGCGGGGGGAGAGAGGCGTCGGCTCTCAGATCCAGACCGAGCCCCCCTCTCTCCCCCCTCACCAGCTCGTCGTTAGTTCTGTGACAGCGGCTCTTCTCGGATCCCTGGTGCATACAGATGGGGAGAGCAGCGGGGATCCAGAGAAGTCCCACCGGCGGGAGGAGAGGACATTGCAATCACTGGTAGATCGACCTTGTGGGCACCCCTGATCTAGGACAACATAGCTGATTTGGAAAAATTCTCAAATTTCAGGTCACTTTCCAGTTCAGCTATGTTGGCCTAGATTGTTCACTTCTCCTGCCTTCTCAAACTCTTCACCCTTTTGTGAATAGCCCTGATAGTGTGTTTATTTCAGTAAAAGTTTTCATTTCTATGGGTATCGTATATCATGAGTATCCTCACAAAAGTTTATCCTTGGTTATAAAATCCGCCATCATTTCTGTAGGGATGGTCTGTCCTCTAGTTTCCCATCTGTTCACATTTGCTCTGCTATTTAGATTTAGGCTTTCGCTTGACATATATTGTACTTTATCTTTTTCAGATGTGGAGGTGGATGTAGATGAGATCACAGAAGAACAGGTTTCTGATCTAAACAGGCAAGCAACAACATATGGAATGGCTGAGGGAGATTTTGTCCGGTAAGTAACCATTCAGTTTTCTTGTAGACGTGTTTGTATCACAAAGCTGGTTGAACCAGTTAAAGTCCCCTTTTGTCCGGTAAATAGTTTTCACATAGGCATTTCATCGGTATATGTAGTGGTTTATCTGAAGTGCAGTTTATTTTTGTTGTCCCAACACTTTAATTGGGATTTGGTGAGTGTGGTGATCTCTGCAAGACTGCTGGGCTTTTCTCTTTGGTATTGCCTTAGCATATTGTACAGTCATATCTGTTTGTGTCCTTGAACAGCTTACACTCAAAGGGCCCTCTATCATGCATGCATGCACTACGGCCAGTTTACATAGGAGCCAGATAACCTACCCAGAGGAAACCCACACAGGCAGAGGGACAACATGCAAACTCCATTCAGACAGTGCCCCGACTAGGATAGGAACCAAGGACCCTAGTGCTGCAAGCGGGAAGTGCTAACCACTAGGCCACTGTGCTGTCCCAGAATAAAAGTGTGAGGCTCCTTTTGCTGACTTTTATTGTTGTAGGCTCTGTGCCGGTCATGTTGCCATCACTTCTTGTTTCAATGATAGGAAACAATTTTGCCCCTAAATGATATCTGACTGGGGATGTTATCTCTGTGGCCTGCATTTTTAATGTCAGAGAAATAGATATTGGATCTGCTCTTTATTGCGGACTTGCCGAGGCTTCCTAGATCTCCCTAGTTCCAAACATGAAGGTTAGGCCTATGTTCAAGTGTAAGTGAGTTGCTTTTTAAAATCTGTTCATTATTGTGTTTTGTAGAATGCTACGGAAAGACAAAGAGGAATCTGAAGCAATAAAGCATGCTAAGGCACTGGAAGAAGAGAAGGCCATGTATTCTGTAAGGATCTGCACCAATATAGCAGCTCGACGTGACATGGTTCATTGCAGCAGACTGATATCCTCAACTAGTAACTTGCCCATCTCTGCCTTGGGGTTTTCCCTATCAGATTTGAAGCACGATTACTGTCTCCAGACCTACTGTTTTTTCTTAAGGTTGGGCTTGTTGGTTTCATACAGCACTAAAGTTGTTCATATGTTTTTTCAGGGACGCCGTTCCCGTCGCCAGAGGAGAGAGTTTAGAGAAAAACGGCTAAAGGGAAGGAAGATTAGTCCACCAAGGTAAAAAGGATGAACATGTATTCATTTAAAAGCATAACGTCTTGTAATTTACTGTAGGATGCTGCAAGCTGCCCTGACAGTTCATACTGTCTTATGTTGATTCAGTAGAAATGTGGATAGTTCTGTAACTAAGCAGTGGCACTGCAGTCCAAAACATAAATATTTGCTGTGTTATAGGGAACATCTAGAAGTGTTAATTGTGCCCTGAAAAATCTCCCCTTCATCTGGAATTGCTCCTAATAATAGCTGTGCACTTCCTGATATTTGAGGTTTTCCCATTCCTCATAGCTGTATACAGTTGTAATCCAAAATTATTATTCATCCCCCCATTGCAAATCATGTTGTCAACATTTGCAGGCTTTCAGCTGTTTTGCAATGAACAAATCAAACCAAAAGCAATAAAAACAGGTCCACTCAATGTTTCAAGTGGCTTTCCTAAATTCAACTTAAAATGTGACTTTTAATGTCTTCTGCAGTCTCAAAATTAGTCAACCCCTTCACGGTAAGCATCTTTAGTACTTGGTAGAGCCCCATTTTGCTCTTATGACCTGCTGCAAACGAGATGCATAGCCAGATACTAGCTTTTGGCAACGTGCCTGTGGAATCTTAGCCCATTCCTGAGAAATGGCTCCCAGTTCACTAATATTCTTGGATCTGCATGCTGCAACCGCCGCCGTCCAATACCACCAGATATTTTCTATGGGGTTTAAGTCGGGTGACTGGTGGCCACTGCAGAATCTTCGAGGACTTATTCTGCAGCCAAGCCTTGATGTAATTTAAGGTATGCTTGGGATAATTGTCCTATTGGAAGGTCCAATGACACCTAAGCTTTAGCTTCCTTACAGATGGCATGACATTTTCTCCTAGGATCTCCTGATACTTCAATGAATCCATCAATGTCACCAAGTGTTGCTGCAGGTCTTTTGCAGTGCCTTCTCTCCACCAAAACAAGAAATAAAGGGGACATCTGACATTGGCACACCCATTTAATGATGGCTAAGAGGGTAATTCCTCCCCAACTCTGTATTGAGTTCTCTTACTACTTGTGTCTCTGTGATAGAAGGTAAAGGAAACATTTCCAAGAGGACACCGCAAAATAATACGTTTTAACTATTCCCTACTCTATCCAAACGAAGAAATAGTTTTAGCTATACATACACTTTCAGGTAACTCTTTCATGTGTAAGGGAGTCCTCAAAACCTGTACACAAAATGTTCTTTCCCTTGGCCACACTTGTGCATTTGATCCTTATAGACTTCTATGGGGCAGTCTTCTGATTCAACTTTACGGGCAGGTAAAGCATTCTGTTTGGATGATCTGAGAATTCTTGCTGGCCACAGCTGTCTAATTCAAGTAAGCATACATTTATAGCTGGGCAAGGGAGGTTTCTTTTAACTCCAGGGTAGTAAGCTAAGAAGTTATTCTCTTACAGTATAGTTATCCTTTTAAGGGCAGTTCTGTATAGGTGGTATCTGTAATTGAGTTGCTAATGCTATCCAGGAAGCTGTGTAACTTTTCCTCTTCATGCATTGCCAATCAGAATTAACTTTTTTGTAGGCAAGTTGGTGGCGGCTCCACTGATACGTGACATAGTAGTATGTTTTGATACATCAATGTATGTAAAAACCCAAAGTCTACAGTGGAAGTGTATTGCAAATAGGGTTTCCAGAGCAATAGATTCCTGACAAATGGGAGTGGAGTGCACTACAGCAATAGGGGATAGAAAACCTGAAATAAGTGGAATACAACTTACAAATACTATGTAACTTAGAATGTACCAAGAACTCTTCACTTTGGATGGGCAGTAGTTTCTCCAGCATTCTCCTCCCCACATTGCTCCTGCTGCTCTACCTCCTTTTTATTTTTGTTGAATCTTACAAGACTCGGGGATATAGAAGCCTTGGGAAGAGAAAAATGCTGAAGGAACTTCCTAGATCTGCAAACTTAAGTGGGAGTGTTGGCACTCAACAGGCTATCTAAACAGTTTTGTTTTGGGGAGCGTTCTTTGTATTATATTCTTTCATAGCATTGCTGCTTGGTATAAAAATACCAGCTTTGTGTTTAAAATGATCTTCTATTTATTACCTTACACAGTTACGCTCGGCGAGACAGTCCAACATACGATCCTTATAGAAGGTAAACAGGGCTATCTACATATCATATACATTATTTTGCCCAGTTGGGGTTGATTTTGTGTTTAAACATTTTTCTTTGTTTCCTCAGGTCCCAGTCAGAGTCTTCCTCCGGTTCACGTACTCATACACCAAGCCCAGGACGAGCGGAAGCCATCACTTTCATAACCAGCTTTGGGGGCAGTGAAGATGAGTCGGCAGCTGGTCATGCAACCCAAACTTCTTCTGCAGCAACTGGCAGCAAAAGGGCCCCACATACACAGGCCCCTGGGACTTCTTCTTCAGGTCGTAAAGAGGCCTCCCGGTCGGTAACTTTAGATTCTCCCCAGCCGTATGTCGTGTGGGTCGACCTTTACAGGGGAGGGCGGGAGGCCCAGAATCTTCTGCCTTAGAAGGGCCGGAACTCCCCAACCGGTAATTGGAATGGGGCAGTATTTCTTCTATGCAGCCCTGCTGTTTCAATCATTCTCAGTTTTACTTTAGTATAGTATATTGGAAAGTATTTTTCAATAAAAAGTTTAATGACAATTTAAAACATAGCTGAATAATGCTATACCTTTTCAAAATCTTAGTAACTTTTTAAACCAAAAACACTTGGAGCAACCCTGTCAGGTTAAAAAAGAAAAAGCCAAATGAAAGGTACTTGGAGTTGAAGAGTTTTTATATTCCATTCTCCAGTGGCCTGTGTCCTAACTCCCTTCTGTAAGACTCTTTGCCATCCAACGCTATTGAGTGTTAAATTGCGATCTCTCATGCTTTGCGCTTTGGTTCACCACTGTGTCCTTTGATGACATAGGGGTAGGACGAAGGAACGCCAAAATTCAACAAGGGACATACGAATCAAATACTTTCAGATGTATCAAATGCTGAAGAGGACACGGGCCATTGGGGAGGGAAGTTTTAAAGCTCTTTTGTTCCATGGACCTTTTATCTGGCCCTTTATGTACGTTTGTTTTTTTTTGAAGATTAAAGCATTCCATACGGTTAACATTGATATTTAGGATATGTACTAACTTTTTATTAGTTTAATGTTAATCTTTGAGAAAAGGGTAAGTAAAATCATGTTTATATCGGCTGAAAATTCGTTCAAACACTACTTTCTAACCGGGTGTTGTGGTTCAGATGCAGCAGGCAGTTGTTGGTTGATAGGAGTGAGGTACAAAGCAAACTGCCCTTTGACTTGTATAGTGATTATTAGAAGGTCTGATTGCAGGAATTCTGGCCATTGCAGATAAGCATCAGAAGGTGTGAGGGAGCCAATACAATGACCTGCTGCTGCCTTGAATTTTTCATACTACCCACATTGGCTCAGAGACATTTTATTTTACCTTTTTTTTGTTTTATTTCCCCCTCAGTCTGTTATTTGTTGCTATTTTTACATACTCTCTAAATTATCATTAACTTTATGATTTGGACCAGTCCTTTTTTAGGAAAGAAGGTGTTTCATATAATATTTTTTTACCCCATTTATCTGGTTCCCCCTTGAATTGATTCCTGCCCCAAATGGTTTTCACACTAATGCTTCCAGCAGGTAGGCCCCTTGTTGGGCTGATTGTAAAGATGGCCATAGTGGGATCACAAATTGATAGTGCATTGTCCTATACGTTCTGTTGATGTCTTTTCACAGCCTCTAATTTAGGAATGGAGTTCAGGAACCGGTCAATCCAATCCAGGAGGCGGCAGGATTTTTTTTTTTTTTAATTAACCAACTCCATTGTCAACTACTAAAGAAATGTAAAAAGTTCGGTGCCAGCTGTAATTTTTCAGGAGCATTGACTACCCAGCTCCTGGTATTTGTTCAGCCCTGTTCTTCTACATCCACCTTTATAACATCAAGCAAATAATTTGATCTAAAGCTATATTGCAGCCCTCTTATCACTGATTCTTGCCAGATCATATGGTTTTACGTCACCTGTGGATGGGCGGATTGAGCCACTCTACGTCATGTGTAGACAGCTTTATTGGTTCTTAAAGCCCTGTTCTAGCTAAAATGTCTCCTTTCCTGTTTGTTCGGGGACAGGATGTGAAAATAAATGACTATATGGTTGAATCTGTTTTTATTAAGGTTTATAAACATAGAAAACATACAGGTACGTTAAAACTAGAAAAGGACCAATATGGATACAGTTTGCAAGTTGGTAATGATCAAATGAATATGACAGATATAACTCAATCAGGTGAGATTAGTCACACAGCACACGGCCTCCTCAGTCGCAGAGATGCCAGTCCAAAATACCTTATTTTATTGCGGTCTGCTTCTCAGTAAGATTCTGCTCACATCTGTCGTTGTGCCCAAGGTAGTAAAGGAAAATCTCTAAAATAAAAACTTCAATTGTATTGATTGCATGCTGAACTCGTGGCCAAATGCATACTGTTTTTTTTTTTTT
>NW_017306796.1:785442-802452 GCF_000935625.1 Nanorana parkeri | reverse complement strand
CAGCAACTGGTAAAACTTTATACAGGGGGGGGGGGGGGATTTATCAAAACTGGAGCAGACAAAATCTGGAGCAGATTTGCATGGCAACCAATCGCCTTCTATCTCTCATTTTTCAAATTTCAACTAAGCAAACTGAAGAGATGCTGATTGGTTGCCATGGGCAACTGCTCCAGATTCTGGCTGCTCCAGTTTTGATAAATTTCCCCCAGTATGTTTTTAGTAGATATCAGTTGCAGTAGGGTGAGGGTGCTCTCCGCACACCTTTCAGCAATCCCGGCCAGTACACAGGGATGGTTCTTGCAGTTACTCCACGGATGGCACCGTGCAAAACGAACAGTTGACGAAAAAGGTCACCAGCACTCAAAAGGTTTAAAAATGAATAAGTCCTTTTTATTGGACCATGGTGTCACGACAATCGAAAAAAAAAAGGGCTTTTTTTTTCGATTGTCGTGACACCATGGTCCAATAAAAAGGACTTATTCATTTTTAAACCTTTTGAGTGCTGGTGACCTTTTTCGTCAACCTTTAGTAGATGTCAAACAGTTCATATAACTTTTTAATACATGTGACATGGTATTAAAATATAGCGTAGGTGTGATTTTTTTTTTTTATTAAAGTAAACCTTTCCATCCCT
Organism: Nanorana parkeri; assembly: GCF_000935625.1. Classification (NCBI taxonomy): domain Eukaryota; kingdom Metazoa; phylum Chordata; class Amphibia; order Anura; family Dicroglossidae; genus Nanorana; species Nanorana parkeri. Next base: position 801,818 of record NW_017306796.1, on the reverse strand, counting down.
CAAATATAATGAAAAGTGGTAATTGCTACTCCTTTCTCCGAAATGTGTGGATTAAACATAATTACTGAGTCAACAGCCTATCCCCCAGTCTCCTTGTATGCCTGGTTGCTGATTTACACAGAGAACAGTAAGTTAAGACGGCAAAGGGAAGGCCAATTGGGTCTTTAATATGCTGGTGTGATGGCAGACCAAATTTGACTTTTTTGTTCTGTATGAGAGGCAGGATGGTATCGTCTAATAACTGGGTCTCAGGGACAGGCTGGAGCAGAATTGCCTTCATAGACTATGTCCAAGTGAGTTGAAAATGTTTGGCAGGTATTACTATAAACACCGGCAAAGGAAAGGATTACTTTGAGTGATCTTAATGGGAATATATGTAGTCTCTGCGCTTGTGTCGGGGTGGTCTTAACATGGACGGTATTGCTTTTTGATTGGTTTGAGTTTTGACACATTTGTGTTCCCTCATTTCCTTCAATTTGCAGGCGGAGATCTACTTCATCTTCCTCGTCCTCTTCTTCCTCAAGATCCAGAACATCTTCCAGGTCTCGGTCCAGCTCAAAATCCAGGAGAGACAGTCGGAGGCGCAGGTCAGATTCACGTTCCCGCTCAAGGCGGTATTCTCGTAGTCCTGTAAGACGATATTCAAGTGGAGGAGGGGCAAGAGACAGCAGAAGATATTCCAGATCAAGATCACCTGATCGTGATCGACATTACGGAGGAAGACGTCGGTCTCGGTGAGTAGCAGAGAAGTTAGTCATGCAGTTTTTTCTTGCAATTTTTTTTTCTGCATCAAAATAATTAAACTAAACCCTAAATATAAACCTTTTTTATTAGCTCCCTATTGATCTGCTAAATACATCACTGAAATAGTTTTATTTTTGTGCCATTAAGTTTTTAAAAAAAAGCCTGTTGATACCAGCAGAAATCCAGTGGGCTTTCCTTGCTTTCTACCTGTTCTTTTATCCAATAGAAATACTATCTGCTCTCTGTGTACTACAGAGCCCCCCATGTTATGGGTAGGGGAGGGTGTTCTATAGTTTTAACACACTTCCTGGCCTAGGGGGACACCATTGCTCCTCCATAGATACTGTACAGTAAAGTGAATAAGCTTTGTCACACTACAAAATTAAGTGTTGTAGTGTGTAGATCACCGGTTAAAAATAATGGGGCCAAAAAAAAAGTGAATACAGACGCCACATCAAAGGACTGGTAACTAAATAAAGGACATTGTTGTTCTTTGGTTTTGATACACTTTATATCGGGGTTCTCAAATTCACTTGGGTGCCACTCGTAAAAAAACCTTCTCCCATGGGGGCCGCTCTGAATAAATGTCAGTTAAAGTACCGCAGCGCTGAATACTGAAAAATGGCCTGGATGGGAAGGGGGTTTAACACCGCGGATGTCAACTGGTTAAAATTAACTGTAACTATATCCGGTATGGTACTACGGATACTAATACACACACATTAGGGCCCTATTCATATCTGTAGGTTTAGGCGTGATTAGGGATTAGTGCATCAGGAACTTGCGTTTTACCTGCAGTTTACCTGCAGCAGGAATTCCTAATCTGCTGTTTGCAAGCAGCAGCTGTCACCCGGTCAAGTTAATGATCAACAGCTGCTGCATGTAAATGCCTGCACACCACATGCAATGGTATATGATATGATTACATTAGGTTAGGAATCAATCACTCCCCTTGGATGCACAATGGATTGTGCACCCACGGAGTTTTTTTTTTTTTTCTAACCGCTTGTAATCATTTCACAAACAATTACATGTGGTGTGCAGGCGTTTACATGCAGCTGCTGTCACTTGATCATTAACTTGAACAGGTGACAGCTGCTGCTTGTAAACGCCAGATTAGGCATTCCTGCTGCAGGGAAACGCAAGTTCCTGACACAGGAATCCCTAATTGCACCTAAACATAAAGAACTGAATGGAGCCTAATACAACTCCGCTCCCGCCATCTCCCCCATACGCAATAAAAAAAATACGCACACACACACACACACACATATATCACACCCACATGTAAAATATAATACAGAGCCCCCTCTCCTGCTTACCTTTTTGCAGGGAGGAGGCTGTAAAGGAGGCACAATCCCTGGTAAATGATTGCTAAGGTCTGCTGCAGACCTTACTAATCAATCAGAGTGCCGGCACAGAAGCAGCTATGCGTTCTGCATCCAATAGAGATGCAGACCGTGTAGGTGCTCCCGCATTTGGGTACACTGTCTGTGACTGTGTACCTGACTTTGTTTGTTGCTTGGCTTGTGAGCTGGCTGCGGGCCACATAGTACCGGCTCGGGGCCGGTACTTTGAGACCACTGTTTTAAATCTTTGTATGTGCACCTTAATGTCTGACCTTTTGGCTATTGTGTTTAGAAGTCGCTCTCGGTCACCTGACCGTCATGGGCGTGGTGGAAGGAGCAGTGGGCGCCTGCATGGAAGTAACCAGAGCAGTGTGTCTAGGAGTCCTTCACCATTTCGAGAGAAAGTAGTATCAGGAAAGAAGGTATCCCCAGCTGTGGTGGAGCGATTGAAAAGGTGAACATTGCTTTTATTTCCTTTTTAAAGCATGGCATGAAAACCACTTTGTTACCATGTAATTTTTAGAATGGTTTGTACAGTGTGACCTGAAACCTCCTTGTCTTTCTTTTCTCAGACCTGAGCTTGCTGTTAGCAAAGAGAGTGGAACATCCAAAGTCAGTAAGAATTTTTTACCGCCTTGTTATTTGACGCAGGATGCAGTTTTGTGTATAGCACGCAGAGCATGTATTGCACAGGCTACGTTGTGCTGCACCCCTGTGCACAGTGGCTTGTCGATGAGATTTTTAAAGAATGTAATAGAGCTTAGAGCTACGGCAATATATGCATTCTTTGTATTATAAAGCACAGCAGTGGCGTTTAGTGAAAATCACCTCTAAGTTGAAGTTTTCAATGTCATTGGAACATGGTAGACTGAGGCCCATTCACATTTGGAGTGTCCCGAGTGTACCATTTCCAATGGCCTTTGTGTTCCTAACCTGCTCCTTTTTGTGTGTGTTGTGTTTCTGGAAATATGGTTTGGACAGGTCTCTAGAAAGTAATTTGACAGGCATATGATTTATGCATGCAAAATTAACTGCGGCTATTTTACTGTACAACCATTTACATCTGTGGGATCTGACATAAATGTAGTGCAAACCTTATATTAGCAATGTTTAATATGTGCAGTCATTATGTATTGAGCTTGCTTTCCTAATAAAACCGTACAGCATAAGAGTTTTTTTTTTAGTTTTTTTTTTTACTGTTTCCTCTAAGCTTTACAAGTGACAAATGTTTTCTCATCAGCCATTCTTCAGTCCCCTGGACTTCCAAGTCCACATTACTCTATTGTAAGATTTGGTCTTTCTTTACTCAGACCTCCATATTTTTCTTTTTATTTCTAGGCAAAGTTAACACCACAAGAGAAGCTAAAACTCCGCATGCAGAAAGCACTAAACAAACAGTGTAAGTACAAACATGTAGCAGAATGTAAAGCACATGGTGAGATGAGGATGGTTTAAAGGGACAAGATCAGAAAAAAACATCTGAAGCTTCCAACAATACAAGACACCATATACTTCTCCAGTGCCCCCTGCAGTCCCCGTTCATTAGCAAATTGATGAGGAGGGGAAATACAGTACATCAGTACGCTGTATCTCTGTTCGTTAGTGCGAGTGGACCGGTTGTAAACAGCTGGTATGGTTATTACTAGCTGTCATTTTCTCATTGATGAATGTAGGATGATCAAGCAAACATATGTAAATATTTACAACCGAAACATGGCATTGTGGCAACAATATGGTGGTATTATGTATTCATGCATTATTTTATTTGTAATAACTGATCAGTAATTTTAAGGTAAGCTGATGTAAGCCAATGTTACTTCTATAATCCAAGAGCTAATACCATAATGTTCAGAGGGATGTAGGTACTTCAGACATTTAGAGATGCATACCAAATCATTATAAATACAAAAAAAATCATTATTTTCCTATTTAGCTGTACACAAACTGTCTCTGCGGGGATTATTTCTGAATGTCAGGGTAAGGCCTCATTTACACAGCCAAGTGTTGGCCCGTACAGATCCATGCGGTGTTCACGGCCGTATCGGGCCGTTCCCTGGAAGGACAGGTGCTGCGTGTGATTGTATGCAGCAGCCTGTTTTTCACTATGTGAGGACGCGGCCATACGCTCACCCAAGCTACACATGGGTGCGGGTGTCCATACTCGGACAGGATGGATCCTGTCTGCGTCCGAGCACGGACACCCAGTTTGGATGAGAGTACGGCCGCGTCCTCCCATAGGGAAGAACATGCTGCTGCATACAATCACACGCAGCACCTGTCCTTCCAGGGAACGGCCCGATATGGCCGTGCACGCCGCATGGATCTGTACAGGCCGACACTTAGCTGTGTGAAATGAGGCCTTAACATAACTGTCCTTCCTTAATATCTGAGGATTCTTATAGTGCACCCACAGTGATTTAAAGAGACCCTGTCACCATCTTTATAATTGCAGACAAATGTAACGTTTTACGTGCTTTTTCTTTTCCATACTTTTTCTTTTCACTTGCAATGTGCCATTGAACTTGTGAAAAATTTGATTGGTCAGCTCCTTAGCACCGCCCCCTCCCTACTTGTCATAGCTCATTCCTCTTCTTGGGGTGCCAAATGACTCCCTTTGCTGGCCCAGCTGCCAGGGGAGGAGCAAAGGAGACTATAGAGGGGGACACTTAAGTGACAACTCTGAGGATGCTGACATCACACCCATGATGACAGCACCCAACAGCAGTCTTGGGGATTTTGGATGTCCACAAAAGAGGCTTTTACTGATAAATAACATGATAAAATGTGCTAACTGCACAAAGAATCTTTTGGGAAGTCTCAAACGGCTATAAGATAGAAGGGTGGAACATGGAAACATTGCTGACTGCTAAAATGACTATAATGTAACAGACCCCTTCATTGGCCTCTTTACATGTGACCACCTCATATTAGTGTGAAAGTGATTATGAAGTTTGTCTAGGCTGCAATGTGTCAGAAGTGCCACCTTAATCCTACATAATGACCGTAAAGCTAAATATAATGTAGTGTGGTGTATCTGGTGAGTAATTTTTTATTTTTTTTTCTTCTAGACAAGGCGGATAAAAAGGCAGCTCAAGAGAAAATCATTCAGCAGGAGCATGACCGCCAAGTACGTAAACACTTCAACATTCTAGTTTAGCAAACGTCTTCTTGAGCAACCAGATCACATATCTCTTCAAAAGATCAGCCCCTCTTAAAGTTGTATGTTGGTTTAAGTTTAAATCTATTCGTCAAATTAATCCACTGACTACATGATGATATCCCATTAGATCACCTGGCTCTTTTTATGGCCCCTTGGAGTATCTTTCCTGCTACAAGAATGGCATTATTAGAATTCCTTCTGTTGTATGATACAATACAGAAAATCCAATGGGGACAGTTGAATTCCTCCTTTCCTACTTCCATTGCGGGTTAACAGATCAGGGAACTCAGTTGCAGAATTCTTGAAGACGAACTGCAGGAAACCCTTTATTAGCCCCACTGCAAGGGGTTAATTTTAAAAATTCTACCTTAACTCTGAAGTCCCTTAAGGAAACACAATTGGTATAAAACAGGTAGTATCCAGTACTGGTGAGATATAATGTGGATGTATAGTAGAAAGTCACTCGTATTCCAACTTGGATTTCTTAGTCAATATTTTATTGACTATAGTAGTGTCACGATGTAAAGCGACGTTTCGGAACTAAACCTTGCCCTTCAGGCAAACAAAGGAGCATTGTTCCGAAACGTTGCTTTACAATGAGACCCGACTATAGTCAATAAAATATTGACTAAGAAATCAAGTTGGGAGTGCGAGTGACTTTCTGCTATATATCTACTGATTTGCAGAGGCAGCTGCGGTCGCTTCAGCACCCACCTGATATCTCAGGGTTTTATCCCTTCAGGAGTGTGATGGGATTTACTGAACATTTATATAATGTGGATGGGCGGACCCTTTTGAAGTGGAAGTAAATTGGTCCAAAAAAAAAAAGGGCCCCCAGGAGCCATTATGTGTAAGGCTAGCATGCACAGCATATTAGCACATTATGGGAAATTTGCATTTCATAGCAATTAGGGATGCACCGATACTGATACTAGTATTGATATTGGTGCCGATACCAAGTATCTGGGTGAGTACTCGTACTCACCCAAATGCTCCGATGCCTAGCACACGTACTTCCTGTATCAGGACGCTGGGCAGCGCGTCATTACACGCTGCCCAGTTTCCTGATTGGCCGTGAAGCGGCTTCATGCTCTCTCGTCACTTGTGATAATGATGCGCTGCCTGGCTTCCCAATTGGTCGGGAAGCTGGCCAATCAGGCAGCCGGGCGCCGTGTAATGACGCAGTGCCCGGCATTCTGATTAACCGGGAAGCCGGCTTCATGCTCCCTCGTCATCTCATGACGAGGGAGCATGGAGCCAGCCTCCCGGGCAATTAGAAAGCAGGGTGCCCGGCTTGTCAGCGCTTTTGAACAAAACAAACTTTACTTCCGCTTTAAGTCCAATTCAGAATGCATTAAAGATGTTTCAGTTTTTCAGTGCTAATAAACGTATATTCCTTTCTCACAGGAGCGGGAAGATGAGCTGCGAGCCATGGCCCGGAAGATCCGCATGAAGTGAGTGAAGTATGCTGTATTATATGAATGTACAAACAGTAGTAGGGGATATACTAGTTCCGTTTTGTTGCCTGCATTGTGGAATGTCGGATAATGTTCAGTTTTTTTGTTTTTTTTTCCCCCTGTATTTTGGTCACTCTTTTCCACTTCAGACTAGTATGGTAGAGAGCATAAGTCTTATATTTAATGGTAACCATTGCTACTTTTAATGTGCAACTCGCTTATGCTATTGGAGAAAGTCCAGCATCTCTCAAACAATAAGGCCCCCATAAGGACAGCGAAGGACAGAGCCCCATTGAGATGCATTGGAGAGCGATATCGCGCGGTAAATAGCCGCGATATCGTGGGAATTACCGCACGATAAATCGCTCAGTGTGAATGGGGCCTAAGAATACCCTTGTACAGTTAACAAAACAGCTGATTGTTGAAGCCAAAGAAGCATTTAAGAACTTCTATCTGCAATTTTGTTTTCCTTTTGTCGCTAAAATAAGTTGCAATAAAGGCTTCCCCTGCAGAGATGATCACAATTACTCACCTCTACTGCTGCCTGCACAGGCAATCTCTGCTGTAATGGAGGCCCTTCAGAATCACACACTTTTTATATTGTTTATTTACTGGTTCCCACCACTATGTTCTGTAGCTCCTGCCTTCTCCTACATCATTGCAGGTCATGGGAGGTTCAGGAAATTGGCACTCCTTGAAGTGCTGGATTTTTAAGGGTTTTTATGGGGCAGTTTCACTACACCACTCCTCCCTGCATATTGGGAGTTGTAAGTATTTATGATCTTTTCTTTAAATGTGTCTGGTAGCATAGTAAGTGGTCTGTTATTTCTTTTTCTACAGAGAGCGTGAGCGCCGTGAGAGGGAGCGTGACGAGTGGGAGAGGCACTATACCAGAAGCAGATCATCTTCACCAAGACACAGTAAGTGTAGCATTACGATGACTCTAGGTAGCAGGGTTTTTTCCATTGGAGTTGGTGTGTGTGCGTGTGTGTTTTTACAACAGGGTTTTTTTACAACAAAGCCTAAAAGAACTTGGATGCAGTTTATTATAGTGGCAGCTATATGCAGACTGATACTTTTGGGTTTTGTACTAAATTACTATGTCTCATGTTATTGGTAAATGACTGGCTTGCAGAGGTAAACTGTACAATAGGAATGCTTTGATGGACTTTACATTTTTAATTTCAATGGTCAAATATGTTTAATAAATGGTATTTTAATTGAGCAGCACTCCATCTAAAAAAGGCTGGATGCCCTTTTTAAAACTCTGTTCTCACTTGGTCTTGGTTGTGACATTAGTCTGTCAAACCTTAGGTAATTGGGCTAAGGCCATTGGAAAGGACTTCACGATGTCAGTGGTCCCCTTGCTCAAAGTGTCTGGAGCTCACGTCCACAGCTTGCTCTGCATGCTCTTTAAGGGACAACATCTATTTGCAGTTACCCTGGATACCCTCATCAAGGATATTACCAGGTACAAGAATACCCATCTTTCCCAGCACAAGAAGCCGAGGGCCCAGTCTGGGAAAGCTCACTCCATGTTGGAGGATTCTCTTTTTGTTACTCCTAGGATTCATTCATCATTAAAGGGCGCCCTCATTTTCCAAAGTGGAGGGACATCTGTTAACCTTTGCAGACAACCAGGGGCTACAAGCTAGAATTCCGCTTACAGACCCCCTCCCTGGTCCATTTCCAGAATCGGTAATCCCCACAGTCCTTAAAGCTAGGAGGTCTACTTATCACAAGGTCTACCATCACACGTGGAAGACTTTCTTTGCTTGGTGAAAGGCCAGACACTTTAATTCCAGAAAACTCTCCATGGGCCAAATTCTGGCCTTTTTGCAATTCTGTTTTTTTATGGCTCTTCGAAAACTGTCCTTTGAACCAATCAGTGATATCCCTCCTTTTCACCCTCACTCACCAGGTTGCTTTTCTTGCTATCACCTCCGTGAGGCGAGTATCGCCTCTGTGAGCTTTCAGCCTTATCCTTCAGGGAACTCTTTCTGGTCTTGCACAAGAACGAGTTGGTAGAGGTTCATAACGTCCTTCCTATTAAAGGTAGTTTCGGCTTTTCATCTCAATCAGGACATTGTTTTTTCTGTTTGGTTCCGGTTCATCGGAAGGAGATTTCCCTCCATTGCCTAGATGTAGTTCCTGCTGTATGGATTTACCTTACAGCCACTGCTCCTCTCAGAAAGAATGTTTTTCTTTTAATATTCCCGATGTTCCATGTAACGGGAAGCCTGCTTCATGTTCCACTTTTCTTGGTGGCCCAGACAGACTAGCTTAAGGATCAGGTTCAGCTTCAGGCTACTGTCTCCCAGATTTGCAGGGCCACCACTTGGTCTTTTGTTCAAGTTTTCCAGGTGGATGTTCAAGCTTTATCTAATGCCAGCTTTAGGGGTAAAGTCCTTTTTAAGTGGCTCTTTGAGCTGCAGGCAGTCTCCGGTTCTGTTTTCTTGTGGGCCTGTTAGGAGGGCAACAGCAACAAAACACTATCTGTTATACTGCTATTTGACATTCCGAAGTCTTGAGTTCTTTTGTTCCTCAATGAATGAGAAAGAAAATGAGATTTTTGTACTAAAGAGTTTATTGAGGGACACTGGTCCCACCCTTCTGTGTCTTTGTTAATGCTTTCCCACAAACTAAGGCATTCTGGTAGAAGGAGACGTTGAACTGGGCTGGCCCACAATTTTGTTTTTTTTTTTGTTTGTGTTGCATTGCCAGCATCCAGTTCTGTAAGTGGCGGTATAACCCACCAGTCTATGAATTCTTGTGTCTCTCAATGAACTTCAAGAAATAGATTCTATGGTCTTACCTCTTTGCAAACTCTTTACACTGTATACTGAGCTGAGCATACTGAGCCCGGTGGGTGCCCTGATGAAATAACCACCATCTGTATGCACTGAAGTTATGTCATGCCTGTCTGTCCACTGAAGACAGCCAAAAATCCTAAACCCAAAAGAAGCCAGCAAGGGAGGTTGCGTATGTTACATTGCTGGCGCACAGGTGGGTATAGTTTATCAGTTACTGGGTTTGTGTGCTAGTCTCCCCCCGACTGCAGACAAATTATTTTGGTTAAAAATGTGTTGGTTAAAGTTAATGCCTTCAACATCCCTTTTTTTTAAACAATATCCCGATTTTCTAATTTATTATGGTGCATTTCTCTATATTTATAAATTATGTCACGCCATTGCTTAGTTTTCCTAACACAGCAGCCCTCTTTCTTTATACAGGTCGAGAACACAGCTCTTCAAAAAGGTGAGAAAAATTGACTAGTAAAGTAGATCTAGAGATCTAAAAGCTTTTATCTGATTGTAGGATTTTGTCCTGTAAGCTAAAATGATTGTTAAATATGCTAAGGAATAAGCTGGTTTTTAAATGTCCTTGACGTGTGCCTGCTCCCTGGAAGCTGGTAATTTGACATTTAATATTAGAGCCTGTATCTTAATTTTGAAGACATTTACCTTCTTTCCTTCCTCCCTTCCTTCTTGTCTCCCTCCCTTCTTTCCTTCCTTCCCCCCTCCCTTCTTCCTTTCCTTCCCCCCCTCCCTTCTTCCTTTCCTTCCCCTTCTTTCTTTCCTTCCCCCCCTCCCTTCTTTCCTTCCCACTGTCAAGTGATGGTAATTGCCAATCTAAGTATATCTTCCGACAGCTTCAGTGTGACTAAAACATTTAGTAACAGTCCAGTTACAGCGAGGATGCAGTGATTTGTGTACAGGCTCCTAATTGGGCGAGGATTACAGTAGCTTTGTTCTCTGCTGAAAAGAAAATGTATGCATGCTAAATGTTTAGACTCTTTTCCCCCTGAAAATAAACTTCTGTTTGTTTTTTTTGTTTTTTGTTTTTTACAACAGGAGGTCACGCTCAAAATCCAGGAGCCCTCATCACCGTCATTGATCCTCTGTTTTTGGTTTCTTGTTTTTCAATATAGTCACATTGAATAAATCTGACTTGTTGGTCGAGTTGGTACATTCCATTGAGGCAGAGGGTATGGAAGCCACCAGAACTTTGCCCACACAAGATGGAAACAATTATTTTGGGAAAATGAACCAATGTTGATCAAAATACACTTTACCAGTACTGCTTGCATCAGTAAGGCTAACTTAAAGCAGACCTTTTCCCACTTTCACCAAAATTCACCTCAACATGCATCTGATATGAAATAATCTTACATTCATTAAACATGTTTTTAGTTAGTTATTATTTTTCCACTTCCAGGTCCTCTTGGGGAATTAGTGATGCAATGTGCCCATTGCATCCTGGGAAGGTTACATCAGCAGTGCATTGCTGGGAAACCATCTGTAATCTCACGAGATCTCGGGGAAAGGCATTTATAAAAGCCGGCCGTTATCTAGAAGTATGTGTTTGTAGATTGCCATTACTAAACATTTCTAAAGGTGTATTTGTTGTCCTTTCAAAGATCTGGGTAAAGTTTCACTTTAATAGTTGCCTTCACTTTTTGTAGGCATAATGACTGAATAAATATTTATTATAGCAAGGTAGATCAACTTGGAGACTTTATGTTGAAATGACCACTATTGACTTAAATGGTCTTCCTTTGAAGTCCCAGTGGGCATCTCCATTAACGGACTGTGTTGCCCATAGCTGCCACTCTTCTTTTTATGTTTTTGAAGCATATAAGATGAAATGGAGGATGTTATTTATTACTAATGACTACACAGATTATTATTTTTAAATCTTTCAGTAACGATATGCAGTCTTGTCCAGATGAATACTAAATGGGTGCTACTTAAGCTGGTCGTCTGCCAGTAGATTTTGGCCATTAAATCCAAAGTTGGCCTAGTGAATCTTTGTCTTCGCTCGTGGCCAAATCTAAAAGTTTGGGCCATTTGGTGCTCAAACTCCACATCAGCGTTCTATAGTGTATGTACAAACGCATTGAATTTTTGTGAAATCTCTTGATATTCCATTGTTTTTTGTTTTGTTAGCGTTTCATTGCCAGATAAAGTCAACCGCAAACCTGCTGTTAGTCACCCAAAGTATAGGTACATGGTCACTATTTGGCATTTCTAAAAATCTCATACAAAACATAAGGGGTCTAATTTATTAAATATGTTCTCCAGATATTATATTTTTTATTATTGTTCCTGAATGCACAGTTGCAATTCAAATCTCTTACCAGGTTAATGAGTCCTTGGAGGTTATTTCATTCTGCCATTTTTGTGACCAGGTCACCACTGCCAGAAAGCCTAGCTAGGTGCTTGACCTCCATTACAGCAGCAGAACCTGATGAAGAATACAACCCCAGCCTGCTGATTGGGACAGTGAAGGGGCAGTAGTGCAGTGATGAGTGCTCCCCTGATTGTTCTGCTTTCTCTTCAGCAACTTCCCTGTCAGTACATATGCATTTTTTTTAAATCCTGTCTGATGTTCTGCTGTATTTTCATATTAATGCAATTAGACAAAGTTTTAAATGTCTTACTTTTTGCATGATATGTAATTATGCAGCAGCCCAAAATTCAGGATCCCTGGAGGGGGCGTGACGGGCTGCTGTTCTCACACAAAGAGCAGTCTTCATCAGCCTGCTGCCTGGATCCTAAATGTTGAGACAGTTCTGCAGACTAATTAAATAAACAAAATGAAGACATTTTAAGACTTGTGCTTTTATGCACCTTCAATTTACATATAAACCAGGGCAGCTATTGCTCTTGTGTCACAGGGCGGTCGCACCTGTTCATTACTATGCTACCTTTGGAAATCAGGCAGGTTGTCAAGGACTCCTTTGCGGACATCTTGAAAGCCTTCACACTGGTACGCTTAATTGCTCAGTAACCAACAATATGACCCCCCCCATGTAAGTGCTAAGGCCCATGCGGGTGTGCCACAGGTAAACCAAATAAACCATACATGTATAGTTCAGCTGGCTTTATCTAGGACTTATTGTCTGGCCATGAGGCAGAGAGTGTTTGATGGCAAGCCAGGCTTTACAGGCATCATACTAATGAACAGTTTGAGCTTGACCTAGCACAGGTAAGGGGTCTGCTATGTGTTTGTGCTGGTAGGGAAGTAATGGCTATGCACATGCTCTCAATGTGAAGGATAACTCTGTTGCTTAGACACTGGGCACATAAGAGAAAGAATAGAGGAATAACAAAGGAGTTGGGAATAAGAGTTAGAAAGTTGGCACAGCAGTCCTCAAGAACAGCTACCTAGAGGGAGCATAAGCCACTCACCACTATAGTAGGCTCTATACAGCAGACATCCTGGCAGGGTTTCTCCACAGTCTATCCCTGGATCTTGAGATCCAGTGTGGCACATCAGGAGAGCTATACAAGATAGACATTATGGCTAGTCCAGTCTAGAAGGAGCAGCTGTTAAGACTTCAGGAGTTTTCTGGTAGGAACTGTAACCTGTCTTGGATTTTTTTTATTTAGAGTGGCTTTACACCTCTGTGTGCATGTTGACACATGCTTGTGGCCATGCATTGCACCATTGCATTGTGTGTGAGCCTGTGTATTTATAATGGGCCTGCAACACACAGCGACTTGGTATACAACACATCTGGCCCTTTAACACATCCCAATGCACAAACCTAAAAACACATGCACTGTGTTGCAAAGCATTGGGAATGACCCAAAGGAAACAAATGGGCAGAAGCAACTATGTTAAAAAAAAAAAACACAATGCTATGAATGCAGAAAAGTGTGAATGAGCCCTTTAGTGTCTGTCCTCCCAAGGGCATGGCCAATACTGCAGATGTCTGTTGTCCCCCCCCCCTCCCCAATAAAGTTTGTTCCCAAAGTTTGTGTTGACTATCTTCTAGGTTCTCCATGACTTTTCTAATGTGCTCTAAACAGAAGAATTTGATTGCAGTGGGTCTTTCATAAAGGTCTTTAAGGAGGCCAGCTATGTAATGTAGTGTAAAATAAATGACTGATTTGTGAAGAGCTTTGTGTTCTGTGAATGTATGAATAATGATGCTTATTGAGCTCAGTGACTTAAATGCTGTGATTTCATGAATTAAAGTTTCTGACTGTAAGTGGCTTAACAAATGAGATGATCAATGTAATGCTCAAATGTGTCTGAATGACCAGAGTGAGTTGTATATTGTACAATATTGGCATGGCCGGCTCTTAATAACCCTTTTATTTTACCGTTCATGTAAATAAAATTTTGTTTTCTAACAAAGATTTCTGTGGATTTTTTTTCCTGTCATACAAGCCTCTCAAATAATGATGGAAAAATGTCTTCTATAAGAAGAAGGAAACCTGTACTGAGAAAATGGCTTTAGTACTTTTGTCCTTGTATGCAGATAAGGTCGTTTGCTTATTTGATATCAATAGTTACTTGCTTTCTCTGCCCAAATTGCACCTATCTTTTCAGGGTGCAGCAAACTAACCGATTTTTAGGGATTTTCCTGTCCTATCATGGTAAGAATACTCTACTGCCACTAATACAGTCTGTTCCCCAATGCAATATTGCTTCAGACCCAATAGCTCTGTAGTCAACAGGGAGCATGAGCTTTGCTGATTGAAGAGCCAATAGTCTGACCGTTCATTTCGGACTGCTGCTCTAACAAAGAGGGTAGCAGTCCTTAACTGCAAGCTATTGGTGGGGGACAGGGTTTTAGATTGTAAGTTCTCACGGGCAGGGCCCTCCTTACCATCTTTAATTGTAATCTCTTCCTTGTATTGTAAAGCGCTGTGCAAACTGTTGGTGCTATATGAATCCTGTATAATAATATTGGCATTGGGACATTCTTGCACTGATATGACACTAAAATGTTGTTAATTTGGTGCAACATAAAGTGATGGGTGCAGTTTAAAAGACTTGAATTGGGCTGTAGATCATATGTTTGCTTGACCTGAAATATGGCCCGCATAGAGCAGGCCACACAGTGCATTTAATGGTGTAGGTGACAGGACATTCCACACATTATAGTATACTTTCAAACAAACACTTTACTCTAATGCCCCATAATTCTTGCCTTGCGGTCTTGATAATGACCCGTATTTTCAAAATAATCTTTGGAATGCCCGTTCTTTCAAAACATTGGACAGAATGGTCACCACTTTTGACTCCTTGTCAATGAAAACACAGCTAATATCCCTATGGACTATTATCTGCAGTCTGTACCAATAGTGCAAACCACCCAGATACAGTAGCTGTACAGGCTCCTTCTCAATCGCCTTTTAGTATCTTTTCCCAGAATGTATTTAGTGTATCGGGTAACATTGTCACAGAAAAATGCATCATAATGAGTCCCACAAATGTTAAAATGTTGGCATTCATCAAAATAAATGAAGGCTGAGTAAGATGTGACTTTCTGCAGCCTATCCTTGATGCCAGAGAGCAGATCCAGAACAGTCCTGTCACTATATTGTCACTTGCCACTAACCAATACCCTCAGTGGTAAAAAAAAAAAAAAGACATAATTGTCCTGTTACCCAATGCCATCATCTGTAAATGTTCTCTCTCTCTCCCCCCTTCACTTTTATTACCTGCTTCATTGCTTATAATCAACCACCTTTACCAATGCCACCATCTGCAGCTGCTCTGTTACATCATCACTGCTACTGATTCAGTCTGTTACAAGATGCAACAATTTGTCAGTTGCACTAGAAATTCTTTCTCTCCTCTCCTACTATGGCCGGCTCCCTCTACATTTGATATTTTGTTCTTTGTGCTTTCAGTCTTTGATACTCTCTGGTCTACTTGCTGCAGCTAAATCTTGCTGATTTGATGTCTATAAAGAAAGAAAGGACTTACAGGAGAACTATGAGGCGAGTGAAAATCTCTCAGCCTCATAGTCCGAGCAAATGTCACGTCTGCTCAATAGATCGGGAAGTGAGCGAACACATACTGTCGCTCGCTCACTTCTCGATCATCTCTGTGCAGAGAGCCATGAATGTCACTCAGTAATATATTCTATGCAACTTATGTTGGTTATGTGTTTAGATGATTTAGCAAATAATGACAGCAAAATGCTTGCCTTGCTATCTGCTGTTTTTATGTTTTATTCTGACACCTGCCGTCAGAATAATAATAATTTTTTTAAAAACAACATAGAAATGAATAGCTAGATTGCTATTGGCTATTTCAATTTGCAATAGCCAATAGCAAGCTGGCTATTGCACCTGCCCTCTGCTGTGTGGAAGCCGTGCGACCTCTACTACTGTAAGGTCGCACGACTTTGAACTTACGGACATGTTCGAAAACCCGCCGAGCATTGTTCGGCGGGTTTGTGGCATGTCCGTACGATAACAGCAAGCGCACACTGCCCGTTCGGCATTGCGGTCATCGGAAGCCCGCCCCTCATGGGGCGTGGCTTGCGGTCATCGCAAGTACGATCTGCCTATGCAAGATAGGCAGATCGTACGTTTTTTGAAGTACCTTACAACCATCGCAAGAGAGACAAGAGAGACAAAAGTCTTGCGATGGTTGTAAGGTGTGTGCCCAGCCTAAGGCCTCTTTCCCACAGGGAGTCCAATCAGGTCTTCCTGCCAGTTTTTCAGGCAGATCTGATCGGAAGCCCAATAAGTCTGTTTACATTGCATAGGTCTGGAAAAAAAACAGAATAGAGTTCCGTTATGGTGGACATGATCATAATGGATCACAGGTAATTGGATGTAAACGGACGCATGTGCACTTACATCCAACTTCTCATAGAAATAACATAGTTCAGTTTTTTCCTCCATTGCAAGT
>NW_017306796.1:762495-785431 GCF_000935625.1 Nanorana parkeri | reverse complement strand
GGGGGTGCCGGGCAGTGACAAACGGGGCCCGG
This sequence comes from Nanorana parkeri, assembly GCF_000935625.1. NCBI lineage: Eukaryota > Metazoa > Chordata > Amphibia > Anura > Dicroglossidae > Nanorana > Nanorana parkeri. Next base: position 785,399 of record NW_017306796.1, on the reverse strand, counting down.
CAAATTAAAGATTTATGGGCAGGAGCAGTCTGACCATTTGGGCACGAGGGCCCGTGGCCAGGGCTGCAAACAGGATGGTACGGGTAGCCCTCCTGTACTGGTCGGACCCCATCAAATCAGCAGAGGGGGCCTACACCAGGTACCTGCTGCCTGTACTGAAGGAGGAAGGTCCCGCCCACTTGCCCGGGTAACCTGTAGGAGGGCACATGCGCATTAGCGCCGTCTTCCACTGGCCCCGCCGTTGTCCTGGCAGTCCGCAGCAGCGGAGGATCCGACCGGACTCAGCAGAGCGCTAAGCCAGCTCCAAAGCCGCCATGTGTCCCGGACCGGAGCAATACTACTTGAAGGGTTCGTTGCCACTGCTTGTAGGTCTGCAGACTGATTCAGACTGGGTGGCGGCCTTAGGAAGTTTACGTCCAAAGCTGGAGCTGGCGCTGAGCCTGCTGGCCAACAACGACACAGAGCCTGGGAGCCGTGTGCAGTTGAGCCCCGCCCCTTTCAACTGTGTCCTCCCCCCTCTCAGCTATCCCATCCCCATATATACCTTCCTGTATATACCTCCCCATATATACATTCCTGTATACACCTCCCAATATATACCTTCCTGTATACACGGCACACTTCCCTGTGTATATCTCCCCATGTATACCTCCGAGTATACACCTCATATTTCCCTGTATATATCCGCCCATATATACCTTCCTGTATACACCTCATATCTCCTGTATATAGCTCCCCATATATACCTTCCTTTTTACTCATACTTCCCAGTATATACCTCCCCATGTATACCTACCTGTATACTCCTTATACTTCCCTGTATATACCTCCCTATCTGTATACACTGAGTGGCCAGATTATTATGACCACCCCATCAGTACTTAGTTGGGCCACGAGATAACTCCACGAGATGACTTCGTTGGGCCTCCTCGTGACTCCACGAGATGTTGAAAGGTGATGCGAGGAATCTGACACTTCACTGTTGCCCTTCTGTTGTCTTGTACGAGCCTTGCCACTCTCCGTTCTGCCCTAACATTGACTAGTCCCTGACGGCCACAATTCGCACGTTCAGACCCTGATTTTCGGCTGACAGTCCAGTCTTTAAACACTTTAACAATGAGCCCCTCTTGAACATTTAACGAATTCTGCTGATTTGCTGATACTCGCCCCATGGCTCGCGCCAACAATCATCCCACGTTCAAAGGCTGTTAAATCTCGTTGTTTACCCGTATCTTCAGAAAAAAATCACTTCTACTGTCGTGGTAAACAACCTGCTTCCCTATTTATAATGGTCTGGCCCTCTAGCAACTTCAGCGCGAAATTATAGCTAATTATAGCTAATTTGCCTACAAACGTCAGGTGGTCATAATAATCTGGCCACTCAGTGTATACCTTCCTATATACACCTCATACCTCCTGTATATATATATATCCCAATATATACCTCCCAGTGTAAACCTAATCATTCCCTGTATATACCTTCCTGTAAACACTAGATCTGCAACAATTAATCGACTAAGTTGACAACGTTTTCCATCATCGATTAGTTGACTCACGGACTCGCCACATGCTGCATCTCCTCCCCGCCTCACAGACTCGTCCGCACGCCGCTTCTCTCCCGCCTCAAGGACACGCCGCTTCTCCTCCTCGCCTCACGGACTCGCCGCTGCTCGCCCATCCACGTCGGGCACAATGAAGCAAGGAGGAACAGGCGTGGGGAGAAGGCAGCTGTCAACAGACAGGCCCACAATCTCAAGGAGACTGCTCAGGTAAGCCTGCACTTTCCCCCCACATGGCACAATGTATTGCTGGGATTTGATGTATTCCTCTATAGCTGGTGTTATTCTGCATTGCGCTGTAAAATTATTATACAGCGCAATGCAGAATGCCACCAGCTATAGAGGAATACAAATCCCACTATCCCAGCAATACATTATACACTGTATGTATAATTTATTATTACTGGGATTTGTAGTCCTCTATAGCTGGTGGCATTCTGCATTGCGCTGTATAATAATTTTACAGCGCAATGCAGAATAACACCAGCTATAGAGGAATACATCAAATCCCAGCAATAATACATTATACAGAGCAATGCCGAATAACACCAGCTACAGGGGACTACAAATCCCAGCATTAGTACATTATAGTATAATGTTCTATTGCTGCGATTTGTTGTATTCCTCTATAGCTGGTGTTATTCTGCATTGCACCGCTGTATAATGTACTATATTGCACACCACACTTTTTTTTACTTCCACCTAGGGCTGGTAATGATTACAATTTTCGTGTTCGATTAATTGAAAAAACATTTTTATTGATTAATTTCGATTAATTATAACGCACATACAGATCCAACTACATTGGCCTATACACATACAGCACAGCAATAAAGTAATAAAATGAACCAAGATCACACTAATCCAGCACGTTATTAATCTCACGTGCCCCACTCAATATGGCCGCCGCTTGAGTGGGGCAACTCAGAATAATAACGTGCTGGATTAGTGTGATCCTAGTTCATTTTATCACTTCATTGCTGTGCTTTATGTGTATAGGCCAATGCTTTGGCTGGCGCTCGTGCAGAAAGTTTCTTGGGCAAACTCACCGGCCCAAGTGGCTCGGTCGGCGGACTCCTCTTGGGCAAACTCACCAGCCCAAGTGACGTCACCGGACTCCTCCCCCTTCCCTTCGTTAGCTGAACGGACATCGACGTCACCGGACTCCTCCCCCCTTCCCTTCGTTAGCTGTCACGGAAATCGACGTCACCGGACTCCTCCCGGTGACGCCGGAGGAGAGGTGAGTGTTTTCATTAGCGATCAAAATAATTTTAATCGATCAAAAAGTTTAACGATTAATCGAGAAATTAATCTTAAATTTCCACAGCCCTACTTCCACCGCTCCAAGCTTGCTCCCGTGATGGACTACAATCTCAATACAAACTAGTAGTCCATCACTGGAGCCTTTTTTTATTTTTTTAAATCGATTAATCGAACTTAATAATCGGCTAACTAATCGATTTTGAAAATAGCTGCAGCCCTAGTATACACTTACCTGTATTGTATATAGCCCCCCATATACAGTATACCTTCCTGTATACACCTCATTCCTCACTGTATATATCTTCCCGTATACACCTGCACTTGTAGTTCCCTGGGTAATATTTTGGGGGGTGTACAGGGGCGTCCCGAGGCTGGGTGACACCCGGAGCGGTAACCGAGTGTCACCCCGCCGAGACGTCACCGCGCACGTGCACGATGACGTCATTGCGCATGCATGGCAGTCTTCTGATACCTGCCGGCGGCCATCTTGGTGATGGACGCCGGCAGAGAGAGGAGGGGACAGTCACCCGGCGGGATAAGGTATGCCGCCGGGTCCCCTCCTCTCTCCTGATACTGTTGGGCATTCGGTCCATGACAGAATGCCCGACAGCGAGCGCCCGACTTTTCAGAGGGGGGTGACACCAAAATGACTGGCAGGACTTGTAGTTCAATTACAACATGTCCCAGCATGCTCTAATTGTACCTGTGCACCCCCACATATTACGGGGGGGGCGCACAATTATGTTCTGCACAGGGCGCCCGTTACTCTGGTTACGCCACTGATGTGGCACAGTAGTTAACACTTCTGCCTTGCAGCACTGGGGGTCCCTGGTTCATATCCCACTCAGCACACTATCTTCAAGAAGTTTGCATGTTCTCCCTGTGCTTGTGTGGCTTTCCTCCATGTACGCTGGTTTCCTCCCACACTCCAAAGACATGCTGGAAGGTTAATAGACTCATGTCTAAATTGGCCCTGTGTGTGAAATTGGGACCTTCGATTGTTATCTTCTTGAGAGCAGGGACTGATGTGAATGTGCTGCTATGTAAAGCGCTGTGTAAATTATCTGTCCTATATTAATACCTGTAGTAAATAGTATCGACACATAATTTCATGCCTGTATTAATGTTCAATATATACATCATACATGCCATTTTCTGTCTTTGTCGCTATGATGCTATTTAAAAAAAATGACAGTTTGCAATGGCAAAATAAATCACTCCAACTTCACTGTAATAAGCCTTAGTCATATATATGGGCATTGAACCAAATAAGCGTTTTATATATTATCTAAGTACCGTATATACTCGAGTATAAGCCGTCCCGAATATAAGCCGAGGTACCTAATTTTACAAAAAAAAATGGGAAAAAGTATTGACCCGAATATAAGCCGAGGGTGGGAAATGAGGCAGCTAATGGTAGATAGATACCAATAAAATTACATTAATATTTATTTAAAAGAAAAATAACCTAGCTCTGTAAGTGGAAAAGGGGGTACAGGGCTACATATCATGTACTACGGATCATTTAACCCATTCATATTAGCAGAGGATAATTGTAAATTTTTGAGTATAAGCCGAGGGGGGCACTTTTCACCCAAAAAAATGGGCTGAAAATCTCGGCTTATACTCGAGTATATACGGTACCATTCCCATACCCTTATCATTAGAAAAATCTAGCCCCAAAGAAATTTAGTTATTTTTATGAAAATAACCCCATCTTAAATATTGTCTATGGTCAATTCAAACCCTTACAAAACTATGATCCTGGAGACATCTTGGGTGGAGGATTCTATATCCCTTACTTTGTTCACCCTAGCCCACCAGAATGCCTGCAATGGTTGTGTTCTCCAATTTGGATTGCTTCTCATTTGGAATACATGCGTAAGCTTTACATCCAAACACTCTGATGTGCCATAGGCTAGGCTTCGATCCATGCCACATTTCAAAGGGGTGATTTCAATGGCTTTTGATGGTAGTCTGTTCTGTAGGTATGTTGCAGTCATGACTGCTTCTCCCCAGTACTTCTTAGGTAGGTTGGCATCTGACAGCGTGCATCCGGCCATTTCTATAAGAGTGTGATTTTAACATTCTGCTACACCATTTTGTTCAGGACTGTATGGTGTGGTGGTCTGGTGTACTATACCCTGTTTCTTCAGATATGATTCCACTTCCTTACTGATGTATTCCCCTCCATTGTCGGTGTGTATAATTCCTGATTTCCATTGGAATTGCTTGCTGGACATGGCTACAAACTCTTGACGTTTTTCTGATATTTCATTCTTGTGCTTCATCAGATAAGTTGTTGTGTACCTGGAAAATCAGTGAAAGTCAGTAGATACAGTATCTGTTCCCATCTGATGTGGGAGTTGTCATTGGTCTGCACACATCGCTGTGCATGAGCTCCATGGGGTGGGTGGTCATTCTTTGAGTGGCCTGTGGAAGTGGAGTACGTGTGGCCTATGCTTCCATACAGCATTTGCATGTCATAAGCATTTGGCAGGGCAGCATGGTTATATCTTCTCAACAATATTTATTTTATTGAAATGTTTTTGTTATACATCGTTCAACATAAAGAAGACAAAACAGCCTCGATACAGGGTATTTGAATACATAACTGTCACGTTGGTACATACAGTACTAATAAATGGTCATGCATTGGAATCTATGTCATAGATGCAGTATAGAGAGTAGAACACAGTAAAAAATGACATAATGCGTTCAGGGACAACTATATCAGACAAAACTATACAAACCAACTAGAGAAAAAAAAAAAAAAAGGAATTCAAAAACGAAACTACGAAATACACTTGTATATGTATGGTCAACGTGAGTAAAAGGGGCTTGAGAGCCATTTATTCCATTGTCTATGAAAACGATGAAAAGTGTGATTTTTGTATGCGTACATACGTTCGTAGGAGCATTGGAGACTGGATAGATTTCGCCGCCATCATGGCTTTCTCTTTTATGTGATAAAAGTGGATCCGAGCTAGCACGTCTCTAGGGACGGCATCCGGCAGAGATGACGGTTTGACTATTCTGTGAGCGCGATCCACCAGGAGATCCGTAGTAGTGGCATCAGGGAGAAGCTCCTTGAGGATTTGAATGACAAAACCTGTCAGTTGTTGTGGGGCAACCGTTTCAGGAATCCCTCTAAATTTGATGTTATTACGGCGTGACCTATCTTCCAGGTCCGCACATTTCAGTTTCAGCCATTGTATATCTGAGGATTGAGAATCATGGTGATCCACTAGTATATTGTGGCCCTGAGAGAGATCACTTATTCTGGTTTCTACATGTGTGACTCTTATAGAGAGTTGTTGCATGGAGAGTGACAGCTTTTCAAACATTGAGGAAATGTCCTTCTGCAAGGTTGAGCGCAGTGAGAGAAGCATTTCTTTCATAATTGTTGAAGAAGCTGGGTCAGTAGTGGATGGGTATGTGTCCAGTGACATGAAGGGAGTGGGAGGTAAATCAGCTGTCAGTGAGGGACAGGAGGAGGAAGAATCAGCTCTCTTAGATCTCTTTGTTTTAGCTGGGCAGCGTGTGGTAGGAGAGTCTGGGGGAGATGACTCACCCTGATTGATCGTTAATGTTGCTGCTGCTGCTGGAGGATGACTGTCAGTGATCGAGCCAGCTGACAGGGGAGATCGTGATCTGGCTGAGGCGGCACGCCTGGAGCCGGCGCCATCTTGTCCACCTCTGTTCTGTGAGGCTGGAAAGAATTCAGTCATTTTTTGAGGCTTCTGTTGTCCCTTCCCTCTTTTGGGCATGATGGATTCGTTCCCGTAACGATCGGGCATATACCGGACCTAACGGCAGGGGAGACAGGCTGCTGGAAGCTGTTAAAATCGTTGCTGACAGGGCTTTTTTGACCGGAGCTCACTCTCTATGCGGCCATTACGATCGGCGGCCAGGCACGCCCCCAGCTGGTTATATCTTCTGAGCCTCTCTTTATAATATCCTTTATGGCTTTTGGGTTTCAGTGCTAGTTGTCTGTGCCATAGATGGATATATTTGTTGTGTGGATTATGATTGGCTGTCTTGACTTGTTTGTCTGCGGTGATGAGTCTGTACAGGTGTTCATCCAATTTTCCTTTTGCATGGATTTGCACATTCATCAACTCGGAATTGAACTGTGAGAACGTTATTAGCAAGGGTTTTCACTGATAGAAGGCTTCCTTTGAGGTATGGGACATACAGCACATTTTACACGAGGATACTCTGCTTATCCCCTGACGGTGTATCCCCTTACCTTCTCCAGTAGTACTTTTCCAGTTTGCTAGGATAACTTTGTCCTTTGCACTAAAATCAATTTCTGTGAAGGTCTCATCACTAGTCATGTGGCTTGTTGCAGCTGAGTCAATACACCATCTGTGTGATATACTGTTCTCAGTCACTTTAAAGGAAGCACTCTATGATGTGCCCGCAGCTTCCTTTGTGGCTGCCTTAGCTCTTTCTCTTGTAGGTGCCTTTTACTTTCTCTGCTCGGCTTTCCAGATTGAACAGTCCTTTTTCAGGTGACCAGTCATTTTACAGCAAAATCACACTCTGCTTTCTTTGTTTTGCTTTGCACTCTCATGCAACTTAATGTTTTCTCATTTTCTTAATTGTGCATATTTTCTTTCCTTCTGTCATATTCATCAATTCATTTTCCTTTGACGTATTCTAGTGTTAGTTCCTGCTCAGATCTGGTTTTTAGAGCATTAATAAAAGCACTGTATGACTCTGGAAGGCTGCATGCATTTTTTCCTCCAATTGCACGTAGCTGTTCTAAAGTTTCCAGCATGGCATTCACATGTTCACGCATTTCCTGGCCTTTTTCTATCGTCATCTTATATAGCTTGTGTAACTTGTGTATAGTTTACTGTTTAGGTTTGAACGTTCATGCAGCTTTTGTAATGCAGTCCACATACCCTTAGCTGTATCATCTTCTCTTGTGTGGATGAGCTGGTCTTCTTCCACTAGCAGACTTATAATTGCTTTTGCTTGCCTGTTCTTCTTGTCCCATTCCTCCGCAGGTCCATTACTGGGTCTGTGTGTACTCAGTACTTGACACAAGTCTTTCATTGCTTAACAGCATTTCAAGCTTGAAAGTAGCTTGGGTGCCATCTTCCAGTAGCTTGGGTGCAACACTTGTTGACTTGCAGTAGTCTGTTTAGCGCCTGGGCCCATAACCTGTTGATTATGTGTTTAGATGAAGCACTGAGATCTTTTGGAATGCTCAATTAAGTTTTACTTGCTTAGAAGAATATTACATCTGAATACAGCATTGTGAGGAAAACATATGGATAGAAAAAACAGCTTCCTGTATATCATAGATAAGCATGCACATAGAGACTGACATTGCACTACAGCGCCATCTACAGCTCAAAAAGACATATCAGTATATGCTGGTGTATTTCCAACAAAATAAAGCTTCTGTTTCCAATTAGAGGAGCTGTCTATCTAGCGTAGACATAAGTAGATTGAAAACTGGAATAGTACCTTCTTAAAATGAGGCAACAAAGACTGCAAGTTATAGTAGCCTTCGGTTGATGCTGTGGACATCAAAGTGCCTTCAAGATCATGGAGTTTAGTCCTGCTCTCATTGCGCATGAATACCTGTGGCTTTATATCTTTAGCTACCTTACAACTTCCTTTCTTGAATTTACTGTTTCGTGCCCACCCTCACTCCCTTTTTTTTTTGTTTTGTTAGTTCACTACATAAACCCATGGTGCCCAACAAATGGCCTGCCAGCATTAAACATGCAGCCCGCTCTGCTTCAGACCTCTAATCAGGTCTCTAGAACAGCAGGCTGCATGCTGAGTGACAGCAGCTCCAGCCGGTTTTAATGTTGGATCTGCTAGATGTCAGTAACAGCTGCAGTTCAGCATTAAGCCTACTTATGCTATTGAGTGCTTCATTCATAGTAACTATCAGGTAAGGTGCCGCGTGCCAGTGGAATTTGTAACACCTCAACATCAGCTCTCGCCCTAAGTCCATCTATGATCATCTCTCTGCTCTGTGTATAAGGCTTCATGCACACAGACGGCTCTGAATTTACATCCATATACACATGCGGCTGTATGAAAGAACTGGCATATACCCGTTTACAACTATGAGAAGGAAAACACACCAGTATTTACATTGTATGGGTTCAGCCACCCATGCACATGAGACCTAAGCATGAATTCTATGAATTCTTTCCACAGGAGGAAGCTTTTAACTGTCTGTACTGTGTGTCTGATATACAGTTCAAATATAAACTACCTATATGCTTATAGAACATATTTCCTGGCATTCTGTGTTGTTGATGTACCTATGCCTAGGCCATCTATTTTGTTTTGCTAAAGGAAACCTACAATAAGTGTAAAAAAACAAAAATAAAATACCCTCTCTAACCCCAAGGTTACAACAAATATGTTAAATGTGTTTCACATAAAGAGCATTCACATAAAGAGCCCTCTTTACATCAGAAGCCCCCCTTCACATCAGGAGCATCCCTTTCATATCAGAGCCCCCCCTTTCACATCAGAGTTTCCCCTTCACATCAGAAGCTTGCCTACATCATGGAAAGGCATGGCACTGTGTGAAAATTTCAAGGCACCCCTGAGAAAGGCAGAAGAAACCAAAAAGGTGCCACGGCACCCTGGTTGAGAAGGGCTGCCTAACACTGAAAACTGTACATTACTTTTATTTAATGAAGCAAACTGCAGATCACGGAATGTGTATTGTTGTGCGCTACAGTGTGGGCACATAGCCTGCTACTACAACAGTGCATGTGCATGATGTTCAATATTAAAAGCACCACACGTATGCAAATCAATGCACATGCGTTTTACCAAGTATTAATGCAACACAACTTTATGAAAACTAAACTATTGTACGGCCCTCAGGACATATCCATGGCCACACTTGCAGGGGTCCCCAACTTTTTAGACTAAGGGCAGGTTCATTGTCTGTCACTCTGTTTGGAGGCTGGAGTATGGTCAGCAGGGGTAAGAAAATGCCCTTCAGAGGTCAGTGGGAGTAAAAATGCTCCTATGTTGGTCCATAGGAGTCATCTATTAGTACATTGGCTTTGAGTGGACTGACACTTTAAATACCTCCTCAGGCTCAGTTCTGCAAATGTAATTTTTTTCCCTTTTGGAAACTAAGCGTTTTGCCTAGCACAGTATATACACAATGTTTAATGGTTTTGGTGCCCAACACAGAAAAGGTGTAAAGGCAAATGTACACTGTAATGTGTTGCTTAATTTTATTTTAATCATCATAATACAACATAACTAAAATTATACATACCGGTATATAATTAAGAACATATTGTGATCACTGTTTTCATCATAAACGTTATGTAAAAAAATGATTCAGCATTAGTTTATTTTATTACACAATAGAAATTAAACTGTCACATTCTGGATTTATGGGCTCTTATATAATCTGTTCCTGGTTTCTAAGGGGTCATGTTGGCTGGCCAGAATGGAAAGTCAGATACACTTCTGACTAAACATACAAAAAAGGCTTCAGTTTCAAATAGGAGGTAGTGAAAAAATAATTCTAATCAAAAATCCAATTAAAGCATAAATAAAGAATATAATGAAGGGCTGAACAAAAAGATAATGCTCCCTCCTATGCTGGTCATGTGACCAAAAGCCAAGGCACTTTCTCATGTGATCTCTGCCGAAGGGGTAATTAACAGTTCAAGTGATCACCCCTTTAGTAGAGATCATGCAACCAAATGCCTTGGTTTGTATTAACATGTTGGGCACAGAAAGGAGAGGATAGCAGAATTTCCTTCAGGCAAAGTTAACCGTTTTGTTATTCCTTATTTGTATTAATGCACCCCAGCAAAACTGTGAGCAGAGAGAATGGCTATAAAGTTCCAAGAAGATGTTTTTGCTATCCCTGTAGTGTAGGGTATATTTTTTTTCAAAAGGAGCTGCTATGTGATCATGGAGGGGAAATATGTATGACATTGTTATGCAATCACTGTATCTTAATGCATTTAATAATAAGACAATGTCAGCCTTTAAGGTGAACCTGTGGCAATACCAAATGTTTTGAACTGACATATGCATGACAAACCAGAAATAACCAACCCCTGGGACACATAAAGACTAGGGATCCACTGATACCGGTTTTTTGGTATCGGATACAAGTATTCACCGATACCGAGTACCGATGCCGGCATCCTGAGGTATCGTGGGGGTATCGAAGCCAGGCGGCGGGTCATGATCTGCCGCCCAGCTTCCTGATTGATCAGGAAGCCAGGATGCCTTGCAGTGTTGCTAGGCAGCATGAAGCCGGCTTCCCAGCCAATCAGAAATCTGGGAGGCAGGTCATGACCCGCTGCCTGCCTCCCTGATTGGCCGGGAAGGTGGCTCCATGCTCCCTCTCAGCATTGCTGGTCAGAGGGAATCTCCGTCTGACCGGAAATTCTGGTATCAGGGTAAGTATCGGAGCATTTGGGCGACTCGCCCAAATGCTCAGTATGGGCACCAATACTAATACCAGTATCGGTATCGGTGCATCCCTAATGTAGACCTTCTCACCACTTCCTAATGAGAACAGTAATGCCCTCCACCTGTGTCTCCAGACATGTGCCATCGGCAAACTATGAGCTGCAGTCATCATCTCCAGACATATGCCATAGGCAAACTGTGAGCATTAGTCATCATCTTCAGACATAAACCATGGGCAAACTGTGAGCAGCAGCAAGTCGCTTTATGCACACCCTTTTCTGAAGGTTTCTGTATGGCACTGCACTGACAGATCAGGCAGATATAGCTATGTGTTGTCACTTTAGGCTATATGCCATGTATTTTAGTTTGTTATCTTTGTCATTGCCACAGGACATATTAATCCTGACCCCAAAGTCCAGCTTTCTAATTGGTTAGCTTGTTGCCCTAAAACTGTCCCAGCTGCTTCTAATTAAACGTAGCTGATTTATTTGTATGAAATGTATATATTTCTTAAACCACTGTGTGTTTTGAATACACTCTTAAGATTCTCTTTATTAAGATGAGATCAGTACTGCACATAAGTCAAGCTGACATTTCCACCGATTTCCATCATGTCGATCTGGTTGGAAGGTAGGCGATGAACATAGTTGAAAAGCTTTGTTCCATTTGAGTAGACACCCACGACTCCTCCTTCGTTCCTGATTTCCATCTGTAATGAAAAGTGAATGTTTAGTTACAGAGGTCCTCAGATGGTTCTTTCTGAAGTCTACTATCTGTTTTTCTCACCTGAAAGTTTTGTCCTGGATAGAATGGCATATATGAGAGCTGCCTCTCTTCGGGACCCCAAGTGCCTCTGTCCTGGGTATTCCTTACTATTGTACTTTCTTTGAAGCGAGGATTGATATGCACATGAATATTTCTCGTTCTGCTATTTAGAAGGTTGACATTGAATCTACAAAAGTTACAAAGTATAGAGGACATCACTATAAACTGCTTTACATCAGTGTTCTGTGCAAACAGAAAAAAATACCCAAAAGCTTCCCAAAGGAACCACTGTTATGTGAGTAAGCAGCCTTAAAGGGAATGTGTAATAGTTGTGTCCATTATTTTCCTATTGTAATATGGACTTACAGTTTAATTACAATTTAAAATTTCTGTCCAAAAATTATGACATATTATATATTAATAGTTTGCATTCTTTCTTTAAATCAAAAACATTAAATAAATAAATAAATGTAAGTTATCTCTCTACCATTTCCTTTACTAGAAGTATGTAATATGGCAATCTACCTAAACCATGCAATCAATATGTAGGCTCATGTAGTACATAGTAGTTGGTAGATTGTACAGTCATAATTGCGACTTCTGGCAATCTTCAAATCCCATGCCTAGAATCTTTCAGCAGGCCACACCTGCACAATTGATACCAAATGATTTCTATGGGACTGTTTGTCAAGGCAGGAGACACTTCAGAGACAGTCCCAAGAAGTCTTTAGGGATTCATTGCACAGGCACAGCAGATGGAAAGAAGATTTTGGCTGCAGAATGTGAAGATTGCAACAGGTCACAGCAGTGAGATTCAGGTAAATATACATCTGGGCAGGAGAGAGTGGGTTACTTAAGGCAGGAAGGTTAAGGGTAGTTTATGTAAGAGTGTGCTTATTTTTTAACTCCCAGGAAGAATGTACAGAGACAGTAATGTATATGGCCAGACAACTAAAGAAGCATTTGCAAAATGGTATGTCTTTTTTTATTAGCACGTATATAAAAATAGAGCATTGCTGCATTGTCAAGCTATATGACACCGAGGCCTATCTAATAAAGGTTCCTAGAGAAGTTTTCAATGCAGACAATCACACGTGCACTAAAAAGGGCAGCTGAAGAATTAGGGCATATGAATTTCTGTGGGACAATAATGAGAGTTCCTATTTCAGATACTTTTATTTTTTTGGGTTCCAGTGGGGTTTTTGATTAAGCTTTGGAAACCTTAGGCCAGCCCATCCCCGGTTACCAAAGACAAAGTGCTGACATATTACTACCACGCACCTGTCTGCTCCATGATGCACAGCTCCGGAAATTACAATGCTTTGGTTATTGGCAAAACTTGTTGGGAAAGCAGCTTGAAAAGGCATCACCTAGGTTAAAAAATAATATATATACATTTTAATAAATTTCAGTCAAGTCGTATGAAGCTCCTTAAGGTTATCCTACTTTAAACTCATATCTTGTTTTATAATGGTAAGGCAAGTTACCTTCTAGATCCTTACATCTTTCGAGGATCCCAGCAGAACGATCTCCCTGTATAAGTATCTGACCATTCACCACTTTACCATGGAGGCTTACTGTCCCTAATTTAATTCCCACCCACCTCTGCCATAATACTCATCAGGAGGACTTAGGTCCAGATTTCTTACCACCAGGGTTTCTACCAGATAAAACCAATATATTCAACCCACCCATATCTATTGTAAATTTAAGTTAATGCTATGTGATCTTTCTTTGGGAATAGTTATGTACAATAATAATACAATTATGATGAGGGTCCCATTCAATGCTTGTAAAAAATACCTTGACCAATTGAAGAACGGGTTAAAGAGGATGCTGCTAGTTATACATTTAAGTTATGTTTACAATTTTGGTTGGCCTGAAAAGATTTAATGTTGGAGGAAGGAGCCATGTCTCTAATTTGTGATGTTCCTGGGGGCTGATAAAAAGACCCTGAGGATTTCCAGCCATCTGAGAAGTTTCTACCCACCCTGGTCAGCTATGTTTGTCACAGCTTTATTGAAGATTAATTGTGGTTACTGATTGATTTAGTCAGATTTTTGGGGGGGTAGTTGGATGCCTGTACAATACGTATGAGAAACCTGTATACCTGGGACTGGCACATGTTTGACTTGTAATGGTTACCTGATATATATTATGCTTAAAAGTTAATTTGACCTTATTAAAAAAAAGGTGTTCTACTGTAGCCAAAGTCGCCTTCTTCGAGGTTACTGGGCAATGCACCATTCTTGGGGTGTTGATTATTAGTTGTTATGAAAATGATTCTCAGCAGTCAAGAAGGATAATAATCCAACAGGAATTTGAACCATTACATATCATGCTATATTCAGATATAGAATTTGAAAGCTAACATCTGGATTGTAGAAATGGACAATACCCCAGCATTTCTGTCACTGAGTTTGTTACACTAGCCCTTATTTCCAAAAGTATGTGCCAAGAACAGCCTAAACATACCGGATTATGCACAGCCGTGGGTCCTTTCTGTGGCTGAAAAAATAAACAAAACATAATTTGTAATTGTCAAAGAATATCTTTTAAATGCTCAGGTTAATTATATTGACATGAAATTAGTTGCTATACAATTTTAGCTTTATTTGTCATTATAAGAAAATGCAGTCATGTTTTACATACAACATGGAAGCTTACCTTCATCGCCCCAAACACTGGAAGAGCCATACTTTGTACCTAAAACAAGTATAAACAATATAATAAAAATTGGTGTTTACTCTGTCCCTTTTTATAAATTGTAAATGTTCTAAATCAGACCATATATATTTTGGATACAACAGTAAACTTAAGGAAATAATGTTACAAATGTTATAGCTACCTCTAAAGTTAATGACACGTTAATGGTTTCAATCAAAGTGGTGATAAAGAGCAAGGGTAGCCACCCATGGGTGCTTACTGTGCTGTAGGGGGAATGGGCTTGGTCTTTTCTTCCATACCTTGCTTTTTATTAGACCCTACGTACAGCTTTTCTTGGACCTTGTTTAACACTTTTGTGACTTTATGTTAGCTAAGATGACAGATCCTAGTGACATAGCTCCATGGGTACTTATAGCTAGGGATGCACCGATACTTTTCAGATACCAGTGCTGATACTTGGCATTTTCATGAGAACTACCAGGGTTGCAGCGGTTGCAGCTGGGACCTGGCTCTGGTGCTCTACCACTGTCCTGAAATCATTAGTCGATATTGTTTTAGAACAACTGTCAATATGACAATAAACAAAAATGTATCGGTACTTGTACTTGTAAGTACTTGGGCAAGTATCAGTACTTGTACTTGCAAAAATGGTATCAGTGCATCCCTTTATATATGTTTAGAAAAACAAAATCATACATTAAAACAGATGTACAAATCCCAGGAGCTCCGTGTGCTCCTTACACATGACAGCTGCCTCCTAACTTTTGAATTTTTCTTTAGTCTAGGCTGGAGCTGGAAAAGTATCTGTACATGTACTTGTACCGAGTACTGTACTTGGTATCAGTGTTATTCTGTAAATCATGTTGCATCTTTAATATGATTTCAATTAGACATAGCTCTCTCTTTCTTTGTTGTTCATCTCCAACTTTCATGGTACAGCTTTTTTGACTTACCATGGGTGCTGCATACATTGGCTGAGCCTATGGAAGAATAATATTGTCGGTCATTATTAAGAGGGAGGATATTACAATGAATTAGGTTTGCATTATATTGGCAAGCGTGTCAGTTGTTACTAAGCACTATGATGCAAAGCTTATCAGAGCAAAAGGCAAAGCTGCTTGGTTATGCTTCATATATTGTTTGTTCACAAACTATGCCGCCAACAATTTCACTTTTGCCGCCAATAATGTCCCCTATGCTTTACAATTTATATTTACTCATGTTATTTATTAAAAGGGTTGTGAAAGCATAATATAAAAGAAGACTGATGATTGTTAACATTTATATCAAGAGATTGTATACAGCTCTATGTCTGTCTGTATGTATGATAGAAGAGATAAGAAGTACGTTGCACCATAATATATGTCCCACAGAGGGCAGCACTGCTTACATCTTAGCCAGTCCAATTCAGAAAATGCATTACTATAAATCAGTCAAAATGTTTTTAAAATCATGGCATAATGTTATGCCTTATTCACTTCTGGCAATACAGATATCTACATTATGCAAAAAAAAAGTTTACAGTTTATGTAAACTCTAACAATAATCTCTTATTTACTCCCTTTTGGTTTGCTAAATAAACCATTGAAATGGTTTTGTTATATTTGTTTGATGATTTGTTTGCAAAAAATATCTTTTAATCTTACCAGAGATCTTGTTATTTTGATAACTTCCTGTCTGTTCTGCATTGATATCAGCTACAACTATCTATACAGTAAACTCCCCATTATCCGGCATTCAAGCAACTGGCACTCTCAAGCAAACAGCAAAACAAATCGAGGATTTTTCTTTTATTTGTCGGTGGCTTGATGCCCACTAAAATATTGACAGTTGCTTGGTGCACACTACATTTATTTAGTTGCTAATTCAATTCTTTATGTACATATTGCTGCAGTCAGGCTGCTAGATTCTGCGGTCTGCAGCAGAATGTAAACAATGGAGAGCATTGGCGATAAGAACTGGATTAATAACTGAGCGTTGCAAAACAGTGACTCTGGTGAGAAAACTTCAAACCAGTGTAACCAGTGCCCTGATCATATAGAACTATCCACAGTTGAGCTTAGTGAGGTGAAATGGCACTCACTTGGTAATGGAATGATTGACGTCCTTCAGGAGATTTAATGCTGCGATTATAGGTGAAAACCTACTTGATGTAGGTTGTCTCGTGCGGTGCTAGGTGCAGCTCTGTGATGGTCTGTTCTGGCTGGTTAGTAGCTGGCTGGATCAGTCTGGAGAAGTGAGGAGCTTGTCCTGTCATTACCCGCCGCCCGGCTTCTTGATTGCCAGGGAAGCCGACTCCATGCTGTTTGGCCGGCTCCATGCTGATTGGCTGGGAAGCTGGCTTCCCAGCCAATCAGCATGGAGCCAGTCAAATAGCATTGAGCTGGCTTCCCGGCCCCGCCCAGGTTCCTGAATGGCCGGGAAGTCGGCTTCCCGGTCAATCAGCATCGAGCCGGCCAAACAGCCAAATAGCAATGGATCTGACTTCTTGCTCAATCAGGAAGCCGGGTGGCGAGTCATTACCCACCGCCCAGCTTCCTGATTGGCCGGGAAGTCAGCTCCATGTTCCCTCGCTTCAAAGTTCCAATATCGGGGGTAAATATCGGAGCATTTGGGTGAGATATTACAATACATTTTATTTCTTACATTCATATTGCAATGTATTTTATTTCCTTACATTTATATTGTGCAGTGCATTTTATTTTATTACATTTATATTGCAATGCATTTTATTTCCTTACGTTTATGCATTTCTTCTTCTTACATTTATATTGAATGCATTTTATTCGCTCACATTTATATCGCAATTAATTTTATTTCCTTACATTTATATTGCAATGCATTTTATTTCCTTATACTTTTATTGCAATGCATTTTATATATTTGCATAGTTACATAGTATTTGAGTTCAAATAACCTTATTTTTTATATTGTAATGCATTTCTTCTCCTTACATTTCTATTGCAATGCAGTTTATTTCCTTATAATTATATTGAAATGCATTTTTTATATCTTTACATTTATATTGCAATGCAATTTATTTATTTACATTTTTATTGCACTGGCAAATTACAGAAATCTGGGGCCAGTTTGCTCAGAAGTCACTTAACCTCCCATTATGCTTTAATGTATTATTTAGGAAGGTTTTATTATGCCTGAAGCCTAAAAATGCAAATTATTCTCCACAGGAAATGTAGTCAGACACTGGGGTCCGAGGTAAAGTAGACTTTAAACAGTTTTCCCCCTCCCTGTTATTCATTGTAACACAATGGGGTTGATTTTCTAACCTTATAAACACGCCACGAACATGTATACACCTCTGTAGTGTGTTCCCTCCCAGCATGATCTATTGGTGGAATCTAGACACCTTTGTAGTGTGTACACACCCAGCAGGTGTGTTGTGCAAAGCCCTGCATGAATTGCAAGGTGATGTTGTGTAAATTAGCTCTACGTTGTGTTGCTTGTGTTGATGAATGCAGGAATGTAAATGCATGAGCTAACCATTTTTGTCTAAACTGTGAAGCAGCATTATATATGCATCATGTGCATGATTTTTCCATATATGGCATTAGTGGAAATATGCTTTTAGAGACTTGCATGCCGCTAGCGGCGTGTAGCCTATGGCGCATGCTACATGACACGCACGTACGTAATGTGACACGTTGCTCGTGTTTGGTTGATAAATACGTTTTGCTGTGTAAAAATGCACACGCACCTGGTGCGTGTGTGTGTTTAGGTTAGTAAATCACCCCCAATAAGTAAGCAGCAGCTCTGCCTTTGCACACAATACTGTACACTGTCCGGGGAGGGGGGGTTGCCACTAATACTAATATGGGCTGCGGGGGTGGAGAGGTCACTTGTACTATACACACATTACTTGCAAAGCCCAATTACAACCATTTCCATGAGGATATGAAGAGGAAAGCTAACAAAAATTTTTAGGTTTTTGTGTTTGTATACAGCAACTGCATATGCCTGCTTCATGTATACTCGGTGTACATTGCTGGCACATGTTTGTTTTTTTAAATACCTCACCAAAGTGGAAATGGGCTTCAAGTCAATTGCCCAAAGCTGACATGAAAAGACCCTGTCACCAACCTGAGAAAAAACATGTTTCTTCTGCTTTTATATACATTGAATGCACATATATTCCAATAGGAATTTTTTTGTCGAAATTAATGGTCTGGCAATAGGCTCTCTTTAAATACAGCACTTCCAAAATACACCAAAACCTTCATCTATGGAAAATCCACGTACAGCCGCCACTTCCCATACTTCACATCACGTTTACTGCTCAATTACAGGTGCCCATTAAGAGGAAAAGAATATCAGCCAATCTAGCAGTGCACAGGCACATACTCACTGCATATGGAGTGTATGGCGGTGGTGCAGGAGTCATCTCCGCCTAAAATTATAAATTATAGCTTTAGGAAATACCATCTGAAAGTTGACATCAGGGTAGCAGCAAAGAAGAAGTGTGATGCACTAGGCTCAGCATACAGGAGGGAGAGAGCTCCAGGTGAGCATCACCAGTGTGTTTGCTCTTTGTCCAAAGAACAGGCAGGAGGCGGGGCAATGACACAACATCTGCAGGACTGCAGGCTTTGAAATGTTACCTTTATTATTTCGAAACAGCAATACAACATGGCAGGAGTGGCTGAATCAAAATAATTGATTTTGTACTATTGGTAGATAAAACTTTTCTTCTGCAAGTGTAAGAAGCTGTTTGGCTGGAGCCACCCTTTAGGCTGACTTCACATCTATGTGCACCCACTTTCATGTTTTTTTTTCCTGCATTTTCCTGCATTTATGGGTTTTCATGAATGATGTGCTCAGCTTGGCCAACAGGAGATTGTTACCAGATGAGGGGCACAATAACAATGCCTTTGTAAGGCAAGAAAACACATGTATCATGCATTTTCATTAACCTCTATGGGCCACACGATGCACATCACCAGAATAAAAAACGTAACTGAACTATTTTCTATGACAGGCCACAAAGTATATACGTGAATTAGACACATTGAAAACAATAGGATGCCAAGTGGTATGCCTTATGATTCATCATTATGTGCGCGTTATGATGCATTTAGACGCAGGTCACTTGATATCCCATTTTTTTCTTTGTATATGTCTGTTTCACAAACATATGTTGAAGCATTTCATAGAAAATAGTTACAGTTTTTCATCCGTTAATATGCTTCAAGGTGCCCATAGAAGCCAGCGGGAGTGTATAAAAATGCATGATATATCTTTGTCTGCATGGCATACAGACAAAGATATAATATTTAGAAATGAAATAGAATGTTGTTATTCCAGTTCATAGCCATGTCAGTGGTGTGACTTTATATACAGGTATCTTTGGTTTTTGTCATTGGTTTGTATACAGTATTTTAATTCAGCATACAAAAACATTTATGTAAAGCCCCCCTTCCCCACTATGACTACAACTAGTTCCCTCAATGAAGCCCAGGTAGTAAAATACTTATCATTATATCAAGCGAGGAAAGAAGAAAACTCTCTCTATATATCTTTAAAAAGTATCTCAATATTTTTTCTAAGCACGGTTGTGCTATAAAGTTTTATAAAACATAAAGAAAAAATTCCCCCAAAGAAGCACTAATGTCCGGGAAAAAACAGTTTATATCCAAAATAATTAATTTCTATAAACGCCTACTTCACCAGCAATAAATAACATAACAATAATAGAGTAAATAAATATGTATCAAAAAACAATAATCAAGCCTGCGGACCTGTCCTACGCATGTATATACAGCGGTTCCCACTGGGGGGAATTTATCAAAACTGGAGCAGACAAAATCTGGAGCAGATATGCATTGCAGCCAATCAGCTTCTCTCTCTCATTTTCAAATCTTACCTGAGTAAACTATAGAGAGATGCTGATTGGTTGGCATGGGCAACTGCTCCAGATTCTGTTTGCTCCAGTTTTGATAAATTCCCCCCAGTATATACACAGATAACTGGTATAGAAATTGATTTTTGGTTATTTGCTCAGACAGGACTGCATGGATCAAAATTAGGAGCTTGTAAACAAGTATTCAGCTGTATCACCAATCGTTGGTATGCTGAAGTTGTTTTTGTGGTTTGCGTTGATATTGTATCCATATATAACTTTGTATCTATTCCTCGATGTTTATGTATACGATAAAGGAATAAACATAGAGTATTGCAAACAAAATGTTCAGAGTTTCAGCATAAATCAATATTCACTTTTCTGTCCCATTATTCATATGAGTATAATGGTCAGGGAATTGGATTCAAGCAGAGACTCTCTCGTCCTGAGGTGCAAGCAAAGCAAGCACCCATGCTACA
This sequence comes from Nanorana parkeri, assembly GCF_000935625.1. NCBI lineage: Eukaryota > Metazoa > Chordata > Amphibia > Anura > Dicroglossidae > Nanorana > Nanorana parkeri. The sequence goes on along the minus strand of NW_017306796.1, from coordinate 764,370 downwards.
TCAGAGTTTCATGTGTTATACAAGCAGGGTATCATCCTCAAATGCATATGTATCCACACGTAACAATTTTTGCATATGTTTCCCGTATCCTATTGTGCTCAAAGAGACAAGCATGGGGCGTTACAGTAAAATGTTCAGAACTCCAATATTGCACAATATCCACATTTTGTCTCTCGTAGTTTGCAAACATATAGTGTTCCTCAAAAACAGGTTTCATTGGAAAAGAAACAGAAATACTGTGCGTCCTGAGGCACGGTGGTGCCTCTTTTTGAGGAAAACTATGGGGGCTATCTATTCATTCCTATGGACCAATCCATAGTAATGACTGAGGCAAGCAGCGCACATGCGCAATAGGACCTGTAAATGCAATTTTTTTCATCTGTAGGCTTGCTCTGGATTACTGAATCAGAATATAAAGTAGTTTTAAAGAAGCTCAGTAATGGCGGCCCCCATACTTCTCCTAGTACAGGTTTTATTACACTGAAGCATTGGTGGTACTTACAGGGGATGGGTGAAAGGTGACACAGGAGAGGCTGACATCACCGCTAACTGTAATGGACTGGATAGTCTGATAAGACACACGGTGGCGATATTCTAACAGGAACTGCCCATTCGCTGTGACCTGAAATGAATAAAATTACAAAAGTAACTAAATGTGTTGGAATTTTCGAAAACTGTTCCAGAAATTCAAACGTTTAGATTTTCCCCCATAATGGTAACCAGGAACAACAGAGAGGACAGATCTTCCTAATGGTAAGACAGACAGCAATTAAAGGCTGACAGACGTTTAGATACACTTTAAAGCTTGAATTCTGGTACTGAATGACAGCTGCAGAGACAAAGAGGGGCCAGAGTTCTGTACATGCGAGTAAACAAGAGGATGGTGCAGCAGTGGTATCAGTCAGTAGCCATCACACCTTACAAGTTCTAAGCTGATTCCAGTGTAGGAGATCCCCAATCCCCACAATATGCAAGAGATATATCAATCAAATGAATAAAAAGATATCAGTTTTGGTTGAAGATATTTATAACTTTTAGCTTTGGTACACTCACCTGAAATGCATGTCCTACCACAGCAATGGAGATATCAAAGAACGCATTCCTTTGGAAGGGCATATGGTTCTTCCTCTCTTCAGAGCCCCAGTTCTTGCTCTGCATGGTATTACACACAAGCACCTGTTCATCAAAACGAGGGTTGAAGTGAAATGCGACATCATTGTTGAAACAGACAAAGTTTATGGCCCATCTGTAATAATAAAAAAAAAAAGACAGGGATACCATTTATTCATTACAGGTATTTATATAGCACTAACAATTTACCAGTCCCTACCATCAAGGAGCTTTTAGTCTAAGGCCTCAATCTAACATTCTAAGGCAAATTTAGACATGATTACATGCAAATAATGCAAACTCCAAACAGATAGCATCCTAATTGGGATTTGAACCAATGAAGCCAGTGCTGTTATACAGAAGGGCTAACCCCTGAGCCACATCATACCCAGCTAGAAGACAAAGGTAAGCTTCTTGTGATACTAAAGGATGGCAGATAGGATGAACTAGATACAGTGTTTTCCATAAGTGTTGAAGGAGAACTATTGAGAGAGTAAAATGTACTGACTCACAGGTCACATGCTGGCTTTGGGGTACAGGAGTATATTAGTAAATGTCCTCTTCTGACCCAGAAGAGAACTATAGGTAAAAAAAAAGGTTTGGCCATAGTTCACTTTTAAACTTCCTGGACCACATAATCCCAGCCTAGAATGAAAATGTATTTTATTGGAACCTTTACTATACAACTTAACATTTTAATTCTTTTTAATTCCCCTGAAAAAAAAAATGTTTCTTGTTTTCATACAAAATTAACCCCCCCCCCCA